>NW_024542413.1:0-15739 GCF_016758785.1 Suillus bovinus | reverse complement strand
TTCAGTTTATTACGGGCCTTCGCAAAGGTTTTTGGCCTTTCGCTGACACTCATCCAGACGAATGGCCTCTTGTTTTCGACAATTCCGATAGGCCTAAGACGAACAAGGAGAGAGATTTTCTTCAAGCTCAGATTGATAAGGAAGTCGAGGTAGAGCGTTATTCTAAGCCATTCGGACCAGGTCTGCTACCCAGAATGTACAGCATGCCAATTCATGCTGTGCCTAAGCCAGGTACCAATAAGCACTGGCTGGTCACAGATCACAGCACTGGAAAATTCGCTTTAAACTCATGATCTCACCTGAAGATATTGCGGGAGTCACTCTCGATAACGTCCACGATCTTGCAAATGGACTTTGGGTGTTTAGGCATCAGTGGCCATACACTCAACTCCATCTTTGGAAGGCAGATGTTTCTGAGGCTTACCGCCATATGCCCATGCACCCGCTTTGGCAGATAAAACAGATTGTGAGTTTCGGGAATCGGCATTATGTTGACCACAGGAATGTATTTGGAGGCCGAGCGTCTCAACAAATTTATCACACCTTCATGTCATTAGTCATTTGGATTGCGGTCTTCAAGATTCTCATTCACTTTCTGTATATTTATGTGGATGACTCTTTCTCATTCGAGGATAAGCAAAGTCTCGTATTCTACCCTCACCAGAAACTACTCCCTGCCAACATGGTAAAGTTACTTCGTCTCTGGGACACTATAGGACTCCTGCATGAGGAAAAGAAACAAATCTTCAGTCTTGAACTCCCCATCATCGGTTTTGATGTTGCCCTAACCTCATGCGTGCCTACATGTCTTTGGACTCTCGCAACCGTCTCATTCAAAAGTTAAATGACTTTGCTCAGCAGGATCTCGTCGCTCTCTTTGGGATTTTCAATGTTTGGCTGGATGGTTGAACTGGGCATTAAACATCTATCCCTTGCTCAGACCCGGCCTATCGGCTCTATATGCTAAAACTGCCGGGAAGCTTTTCTCAAAAGCACTCATATGGGTAAACCGTGATGTTGTCCGGGAGCTCTTATGGATTGTTCATCATTTGCGCATGGCTGAAGGAGTATTTTTCTTCAAGTTGGTTTCATGGAACTTCTCGCACCTTCCTGATGAAGTGTTGCAAGTGTATACTGATGCATCAGGATCTGGAATGGCTTACTGGTTCCCTACTCTCAATCTTGGATTCCAGTCGCCTTTGCCAGGATTGGCGCCCACGGGCACAATATTCTATTATGAAGCTCTTGCTGTCACAGCCGCATTATTTGATGCCATCTCACGCCTTGCTCCTGGTCAACGTTTCGTGATTTTCATGGATAATCTCAACACGGCTATGTTCAACTCCCTAGCTGTGTTACCTCCCTATAATTGGCTGCTTATGACAGCTGTGGATGCAATACTGGCTAGTGAGCTTGACTTTAGGGTCTTTTTCATGCCTGGAGTTTGCAACATTGTAGCTGACCATTTATCGCACTGGAAGAATGACAAGGCTTGCTCAGCCTCTCCTGGACTCGTTATCCAACCTTTTCTACCCCCTCAGAATACGCTGGGGGTTGCCAAACAATGATTTCCATCTCATCAAAGGCCAAGCAGCCCTCAAGGGCAGCTTGGTTGATTGAACACCTTATTCATGAGTGTTCAATTCTCCTCGGTCTTGCTTTGGATCCCAGTACCTTTCACGCATACTCTTCTCATCTCAACTCATATCTTACATTCTGCGAACTCCATCACTTGCCTATCAAACCTATGCCCGACACTTTATCCTATTTTGTCACCTTCATGTCTCACCATATCCAGGCACGCTCTGTTGAAGCTTATCTTTTGGGAATTGTCAGTCAACTCAAGCCTCATTTCCCTGACGTTTGCAAAGCTCGACACTCGTTGCTCGTTTGGCGTACATTAGACGGAGCACTGCACTCTCTTGGGTGTCCACTACTCTGCAAGCAGCCTCTTCTTAGAGATGACTTACTCTGTGTCTTTAACTCCCTAGTTCATCTATTGACACATGATGATTTACTTTGGATCACGCAACTTCATTGTGGATTCTATGGTCTTTTGCGTCTAGGAGAACTCATTGCACCAGATGATCCTTCTTTGAAGGACTTTGCAAAATTCACCCTTCGCACCTCAGTCACAGTCTCAACGTCCGATTTCACATTCTTAGTGCAGCGGGACAAGATGGATGCGTGGGATGAAGGTAATTTGGTTGTCATCCAGCATGTTCTCTGCTGGCTCTGACCCTTTGCCTATCATTACGCGATCCTTGCTTCCTGCGACTCAAAATTCCCTTTAAATCCATGTCTTTGGTTAAAAGACAATGGGTGTGTTCCTACTCGGTTCGTGGTTCATGCACCGTTTTCGTCGATTCTTTCCTTCTTCCTACTTGGGTCATTCCATGTGAGCCGGAGTGCTGCTACCTCTCTCGCTGCAGCTGGAATGTCGCCTGAAGGTATTTGTGCCATTGGTCGCTGGACCTCTGGCACTTGGGAGAGATATGTATGAAAAAATCCGACACTTCTGCAAACAATGCTCTTCACGGGCGTCCTCTGCATGATCCGCCTTTCGGTGATGCTAGTATATAATTCTCGCGCGTCCATCAATGTATTATTACTTTATTTCTTTGTTTTCTTTTACCTGAATTCTTTTATCTTCTTCCCTCCCTATCCCTCCCTTTATATAGTCTTATAGCAAGCATACTTCGTCTTTTCATCTTGGCCTGGGGCTCTTGTACTTATCTGTGCTGCTTTACTATTAGTCATCAATAATAGTCGGCTCCTCGGCACAAGGAGGAGCCGTTTTGACTACTCTGGCATTTTGAATGCCTCCTTAAATTTGAAAGTCACGTGACATGTCGGAAAAAGTTATTTTTGGTTGGCATGCCTTATAGGGCATTGTAAGTCCTCAATTGACTGAGCCCATTTGAAGTGCCTTGAAAGCAGACCCAAAAAAATTGTAAGCAAGGCTAAATTGACACTTGGAAGCTGATTGCAACCTCATTTAGGGATAGGTTAGGGACAAATCTTGACAAAAGCTTCATTTACAGCTCCTTGCAAGCCCCTTGCAACACACTTGCAAGTTCTTTCCAATTAACTTGGAAAATTTTCAGGTGCTCTTGCAACCCCTCAATTAACCTCAAGAGGGGTCCCTTGCAAGGCACCTTTGGAAATTTCCGACACATTTGTTGAAAAAACAGAGGAAGGAGGACACAACACTAGCTATTGTGCGGAACAGGGAGAGAATGGTGCGAAGTGGAGGATGGGGACAGATGGAGGCGAGAAGAAGTCAATGTATGTACAAAATGTGGACATTAGGGTAGTGAAAAATGCTAAGAAAAATGAGGATGAGACAAGTGTCAATAGCATGAATTGGAATGAAGGTTTTTTAAAAAATACTACAAGGTGGCCCAGTGCTCCTGGAGATACTTGACACGAAGGTGCTTGACACCATTGTGCACAGTGAGCAGCACATCCGGTGTCGTTCCATCAATCTCGAGTTCCTCATACAACTTAAACAACACAGTCCCTGATTTGAGTGTTGTTGATTGGTCCAGCAGCATGGTCGCAAATGCCTCCTGTTCAAGGGCAGGGCTTTCACCCCGTAGGAACACTTGCTCATAGATTTGCTTGACAGTTTCGAGGAAGGCGCGTAGATGGAAGTGCTTGCCTTCAGAGAATATGCCTAGTGGCTGTGGCCGAGGTGGAGGCAGCTTGTTTTTGGACACCTGCTTGGCGCCATCAGCACAAAAGCCCCATCGATGGCTGTACCCCAAGTTCTTGGGACTGGGGTACATAATGGTCTTGCAGCAGGAGCATGTGTGTGCCTTGCGAATCTGGGAAGCAAGGGTAGATACTAGAGAGTGAGCAAACACGAAATCTTTCAAGAAAGCAATGAGCACCTTCTTCCCAGGCTCAGCCTTGATGAGCTCAATAGCTTGACTGTTACGACTTGGATGGTATCTGTTGGCGACGCTCAAACAGAGCTTGTGTCGTCAACAGTCGAGGACGTCCTTGGGCTAGCCCAAGGTTAGGGGTCTTACTTGGCGAGGCTTCGGCAAGTAAGATTTGACGCCTATGTCCAAATCGGGTAGCTTATGTCAAGCGGGTGCGAGACGATAAGCTATATCGGCCTAGGCTTACGACACCCGAAGGTTAATCGTAAGATCGTCGTTAATTAGAAGGACAGAAGTCTGACTAGTTAACAGGGGCTTTGCTCGTCGATGAAGTTGATGAGTAAAGATCGAGACTATAGGCTTATCTGCGAAGAGCAGATAAGAGGATAGAATATAGACTGCTGGCGAGGCAGAAAGGATCACTCTGGTGAGAGTAGGAGGTCAAGAACCAAGTAGATTCAAGTTAGGGAATATAGTACATGGTAGCGAGTTTATATAGAGGACAGGAGAAGTATTAGTGGATGATAACTCGTACTACCAAGAGAAGCAATCAGTAAAAGGGATAACCATAAAAGGAAGGCACATTCATATTGAGACACGGGCGAGGCAGAACGTGCTGGATAAGAAAGTGAGTCAAAGGTCAAAATAAGAAGTGAAACGCGCAGGGGCACGATCGTGCAGCTGCGGAGCTATCTATAAGTCGAATGTGCGACTTGCGCACTGAGTCAGAGATCAGGAAAGGGAAAAGGGCAAAGGGGATGCATCGTGCATTATATCATAGGTTACCGTCCGGACGGTAAGGGCAAGGGGACTGTCCACAGGATCAGTCAGGTGGTGGAACAGAGCATGGGTATGCTTCGTCAGCGAAAGGATCCGGCCAGATGTACTGGCTCTGCTGAAGCGATAGGTAGAGAGCGAAAGGGAATGCGAGGATGACAAGGATGACCAGGGTAAGGTCGGGGTAAGGGTATGATGCAAGGGCTGATATGAGGAGGATTAGGAGAAAAATGGTAGGGGCCCAAGCGTCTAGATGTTCTTGTAACATTGACAGTGCTTCTCCAGAAGGTTTCTGAACCAGAACATGCTGTATTGTACAAGTAGTTAGCACATAAAAAAATGCCCATTGTGTGAAGCAGTTGAACTCACATTTGAACTCACTCTTTGCCACACAGTTCATCACGGCCACCTCGATCTCACCAAGCTTTCGGAGAAGGGCCTAAGGGTTCTTCTTCACTGTTTCGAGCCCATTAGCATGATTCTTCTCCTTGAGATGGTTATTGTAGGTCTCAGTAGCTACAACCCACTGTTTGGGCGTCATCTTGAAGGAGATCCATGCAAACTCAGCTCGCATGTCCATGAACAAGTGGAACTCAGTATTGCCAGAGATTTGCATGGCGTGGGCATCAATTCTTGTTGCAATGGTGAAGAAGTGTTGAGAACGGGTCATCCCTGGAGGCCTCAGAATGGGTGCGAGAGTGGTAGTACCAGCAGGACTGATCACTGCAACTGGGTTTGGAGGAATGGAGCTGGGTATGACTGCAGGAAGTTGTCACTGAGTGCTGGCACTGGCATCTGTTGAAAGTTGTTGATCGATAAGGACTTTACTATTGTTATTGTCGAGTAAGCTTACATAATCATTTTACCGTACATCAGAAGTTTTCAATGCCTTCATACACCTCAGTCTTTCGACTCTCGAGACTGAGGTATGATACCATTCATTACATTCATTTACTACGATACTGACTACTATAGTACTTACATACTCTCGTTATAGGTCAGCTAGTAGTCTCTGAGTCTTTCGACTCTCAAGACTGAGTACTTACATACCCTTGTTATAGCACTCTCATTTTGATCTGTCCTTTCGCCCTTCATCTGATAGTTGCTCAAAAGCATCTGATGGTCATTGTGAGAGAACTTTGCAGTATGGCAGCTGGCTTCTTGGTTTGAGGTAGTGGTCCAGTGTGACTGGAGAAATCCCCTGCAATGCGGATCAGAGGTAGGTATAATGGAAGGGAGAATGGGAGGAAAATGAAGTTTTTCATGTGAGGCTGTGAATTTTTCGTAAGATGAGTCATTGGTAGAAGAGGAAGAGGGAGGTAGGTATTAATAGGAGGGAGAATGGGAGTAAAATGAAGTTTTTCATATGAAACCATGTATTTTTCGTAAGATGAGTCATTGGTAGAAGAGGAAGAGGGAGGTAGAGGCCATGTATTTTTGTAAGATGAGTCGTTGGTAGAAGAGGGAAGTAGGTATCAGTAGAAGGGAGACTGCAAGGAAAATGAAGTTTTTCATACAAGGCTGTGTATTTTTCGTAAGATGAGTCATTGATAGAAGGAGAATTGTTGAAGAGGAAGAGTGGGCTTACCTGAGTTGACAGTGATGTAGTGACTTCTGGAGTATCACCACCAGTAGTGGTGGTCATATGCCACATGATTTTGCAGGGTGGCTTGCATGCTGCTGCCCTGGGTTGGTCAGCATCTTCAGACTCATTTTCTGAGATGATGATGATGTCATCTGCCTTGCGCTTCATTATCGGTTGTAGCTGAGCATTTGCCATGATGACGGCCAAATGAGACTGGGCCTTGCTAGTGTCAGCAACTTCTGCCACTGTGGTTGTGGGGATTGCAGTGGTTGCAGGAGGGCAGGACAATGACAGCAGCTGCACATCAAAGGGCACCTGAGGTTGGGAAAGAAGCTGTGGGTCAATGTCAAGTTCCTCAAGTATATCGAACCTTGCAGACTGCAGGGCAAGGTCAAGTGCATCGCCTTTGCCACTGAGTGCCTCAAGCAACTTTGGGCCGGTCATATCAAGCTCCACTGGTGACTCTTCGGCCTTGACATCCAGTAGCCCACCAAATGTAGACACAAAACTTGATTCAACAAGCCCAAAATGTTCCTCAGACAGGGTTTCAATGAGCTCTGGCAGGCAACATGTGCTGGTAGCCTTTTCTTCAAGCCAGAGGTAGTTGAATTGCTTCGCAATCCTGTTGACGAGGTGAACATGATGAGAGCCATGAGTTGACGCAATGAAGTCTGATTTTCTTGCCCTTGAAAAGGCAACATGAATGTTTCATTGAAGAACGAAGTCGTGGCAAAGGCTTGTGAAGGTCACAATACCGCTCGTGTGTGCATGCTGGAGTGAGTTCCAGCCTTTGTGAGACCCCTCCACATGGCTTCCATCTGTTCGTATGTCCTGCTGACGTTCAAGGCAGCCTTTCCATACATGTTTGAGCTGTTCCTCATGAACCTGACATTGATGTTAGCGTGAAATAGTATTTCATGGGACAAGTACTCACTCTGCATGCCCCTGCTGACCAAACTGTGCCTTCGCATGCCCATCTCTCAAATGCTGAGGTGAGTCTTGTCTCCTGCTCCGTTTGATCCCAGTACTTCGCAGGATTCCTGCCTTCAGCATGTGTCTGCAGGATACAGGCCAAGATTTCCGCAATTACCTCTTTCCGGTGGGGATTCTTGGAGGGATTAAGGATTACAGTTGCATACCTTGCTTAGAATTAGCTTGTAGATTGTTAGAGGCAAAGGAAAATGTACTTGCCTCATAATGAAATGCCAGACATCAAGCTTCATGGTAGCATCCGGGAAGACAACATTCACAGCGCTGCAGACATGGCAGCAGTTGTCGGCAACAAATACTTCAGGTGGAGGGATGTCAAGAGCCTCACAGCGTATCTTGAGGCCTTCAACATCAGAAAAAATACCCTTGACTACAGGGTACTATATAGTCGCTGTAGTACCTGTAGTGCAATGTGTCAAGTCCCTTCTACATGCAGCTACATAGGCACATGACTCACTATATAGTGCTATGGGAACCACTTGTAGCTTGTCGTAGCAAGCTACAGGTTGCAATAACTGACACTAGTAAGACCTTGTAGTCGTTTCGCTTTTGACCATAGCTTGTCGTAGCAAGCTACAGGCTGCAATAACCAACACTAGTAGGACCTTGTAGTCATTTTGCTTTTGACCGTAGCTATCTACAGGCTGCAATAACTAATGCTCATAGGACCTTCGTTTCACTTTTTTGAGCTACAGGAACTGATCTATGCCACTGACCGAAATCAACAAAACTGAATATAATTTAGCGCATAGCACACAAAAATGTATATAGTACCCAAGATATTGACACAGCAGCCTCATGAAAGGCCAATTATCACCTGCTTCTACACTTCCATGATCTTGCACCTCCCCTTTCATGCTTCTGTAGTCTCCTGCTCATACTCTCGAATCGCATCATTGAATATATTATCGGTGAAGCCAGTGGGAGTAGCCTGAGCTGCCTGGAGTGTATTCACACCAGCATGGAGTCTTCCCAACAACATCAGTCACAATAATGAACAACAGTGGTTAGGAACGTACCGAGCAACATCAAGGATAGTGTCAGTGATTTTACCAAGTAGTTTGTAAGCAGAAGTATGCTTGTCAAAGCACTGCAAGAAGCTGAGGTGAACCTGGTAGATGGGAGAATAGGTAGCTGCCAAGAATTTAATGTCTTCCTTGACTCCAGTTATCCACTCATTGATGCAACATTCGATCTGTCAGATCTCACAAGTCAGTTGTGACATCAATACTGGATTGTTTGAACACACTCACAGCCATGAGTATAAGCGCAATAATTTCAACTAGTAAAGGCTCGAAATATTTACTGTGAATAACACCCTCATCACTGCGGTTCATAAACCACATGTCATTCACTGCTGACTGTATCAATTCCATTTTGTAAATGCCACGTTTCATCTCCCAGTCCTGTTACTCTGCCAGTCAGACATTCACCAATGGTGGACCAAGTTGAAATGAGTAACACACCTTAAAAACAAAGCACAATCCATCCTTCAGTGATTCTGCCAGGTCACAATTTTGTTTAATGCCCACTGTTGATTGACTTGTGCGGAAGCCAAAGAATGATGCCATGAGTGTCCGCATTTTGGTTTTGAGTTCCCCATGCACATGTGAAGTGCGCCTTGTCATCTGCACAACATATAACATCAATCAGGGTAGGATATTACAAAGGGACTACTTACCATCTTGACCAGCGAAGGAGTGAGTTGAACCATTAGGTCTGCTAAGTTAGATGCCTCACGCCATGCCTCCTTGGCCAGCTTCATCTCAACAATAAGTGTTTCAGGAAAGAAATCTTGTGTTACAATTAGACAGCAATAGATAGATATTGCAGTAGCAAGCAAATCCTTAGTGAGCTCGTCAAAATCACTAGCCTTCAATTGTTGGTGTGATCCATTTAATGCTTTCATGATTTTTGGCCTGGTTTCTTCAACAGCAGTGTCTTGCAGTTGGCACTTGGTCCTGACAACCAGTGGTGAGGAGTTGCTGTCACTGTGATCCTCGCTCTCAGTGTCATCACTGCTGCTGTCACCACTGAGCGTTGTGGGTCTTGCAACAGTCACAGAAGCTGACAAATGTGTGTTAGTGTTGGAGATGTACATAACTTAAGCTACAGTACCTTTGTGTGGCTTACTGGTAGGTGAGAAAGACTTCGGAGCTGAGACAACTGGAGGAGTTTTGCTTGCACTGAACATGAGTGCACACTGCATAGATACCTTAGTGCGTACAGAGTGATCTAAGAACTACCATGTTGTGAGCAATGCGGCACCCAGGAGAATGAGACACAATACTGACCATGTTTTCTTCATCCCTGTCAATATTGCTGTGCAGCTCAGTGGGCTCAGTGTTGAACTCTTCGGGATTTTTTTGGTATGCAGCACGCAAAGCCTTCAATTTATGTTTCTCCGTCTTTGCCTGTAAGTCTTTGTGGTGGTCTTCTCCTTGATGAGATTATGAGACTGTTGAGCAGAAGTGTGTCAGACACATTGAGCAGGAACATCAAGCTAAGTCCTACTTATGTCTGTAAGTCTCTCGTTCAGTTGGTCAGTGTTTCTGACTGCTTGCAGTGCATCCTGCAGTTGACTCCATCTCAGTGCATAGGTCCTCCTGCACCTTCAAAATTGACTTTTTGGCCGGATTCTTCGAGTTTGCTTTCGCCGCCATGATTATAGGTAAGTAACAATGACAACAAAATAATAGACAGACATGCCTTTAAAACCCTGCTGCGGTGTGCAATCAACAAACAATTTTTGAGTTTTGTTGACTTGAATGTTAAAGTTTCATCTAACTGAGCGGCGTCAATATAACAGCATAAGAGGGACAGATCGACTTTTATTTCAACCCAGAGATGGATACCAAAGTTGTACAAAGGTAGGATACTCGACTATAGGCGATAACAGATGCTGATGCCTTAGCAGGGCTGTTGCTCCTCCAAGTCGTCCCTTTCATGTGGTTCGTACTCCAGGGCAGGCCAATGGGGGTCCTGAGGTCCTGTATCAATTGCCACCATTTCGTCAAACACCTGGACCCATCCAAGCATCTCAGACTTACCTTCAAACACTTATATTAGAACACTGGGATGCTGAGATAAGGCGCTGTGAAGAGGCATGCAAAGCACAACTCTTAGAGCGCATCCAGGGTCCTAATACTCACCAAACCTTTGTGCGGGAGATGATAGTTTTGCATTGGAACGTAGAGAAGAAGCATTGCGAGGAGGCATGCAAAGTCCAATTGTTGGAGCTGCTACTTGCAGCTCATGGCATCACTACTCTAGTTTAGTCAGTTTTATCAGTTGTAATTCAGGCAAGAATGATGGCACACATGTAGGCACCAGGCAATCTTGTGGGTTCTTAGAAGAAAATTTTACCATCGATGGTGGAGGGCGGTTTGACCATTGAGGGCAGCAGGCAATCTTGTGGGTTCTTAGAAGAAAATTTTACCACTGATGGCAGTTTTACCATTGATGGCAGTTTGACCATCGAAGGCGGTAGGCAATCTTGTGGGTTCCTAGAAAAATTTTTTACCATTGACTGTGGTTTGACCATCAAAGGCGGTAGGCAATCATTCCTAGAAGAAAATTTTACCATCAACGGCAGTGTTGCCAGGGCTAATGATAAGTGCCCTGCCCTAGTGGGTGGTGTTGCCAGGGCTGACGATAAGCACCCTACCCTAGTTTAGTCAGTTTAGTCAGTTGTAATTCAGACAAGAATGATGGTGCACATGTAGGTGGCAGGCAATCTTGTGGGTTCTTAGAAGAAAATTTTACCATCAATGGTGGAGGGCGGTTTGACCATCAAAGGCGGCAGGCAATCTTGTAGGTTCTTGGAAGAAAATTTTACCATTGATGGTGAGAGCTCAGGGTGAGGGCAGTGAAAAATGAAATGTTGCCTCAGTGGGTTGTGTTGGTGTGTGGGGTCATGTAGTGTTGTGTGTTGTGGCATCAATGGTACTAGTAAGTAGTTGCAGTAATGACAGAGCACTGGACGGACAAACCATGCCTCTACAAACCATACCTCACTGTGTATTCTGCGGCAAGGTAACAACAACATGCGAAGGTCTCAAGAGACACGTCACAGGACATCCTGAATGTCAAAGGCACACCACACTGTTCGTTAGTTCTTGACTTCTGCGCCGTATGGCACTTCCACTCATCGATCCTCCAGTACTACATTACCTAAGCATCTCCTGCAGGTATATACACTGTCATGCTCCTCACTAACACCTCAGTATTGTTTTCCTGACTTTACTGAGCACTCGTTCTCGCTAGCACCTACAGGTTATGAGCCCTGAGCTCTAATCAGCTCAAAACAATAGATGAAGTGATGAGTACACTCACTTTTAATAAAGCACAGAACCTCATTGCGAACAATGGGAAAGTTCAAACATATTCCTGAATTAACAGGTTCGGACAATTATCTGAGCTGGCAACGAGCAGTAGAACTTGTGTTAGTTGGAGAGGGATTATGGAACCACTGTAGTAGTGGAACCAATCCTTTAGACTACGCTGAGTTTGCCAGCACAATACCTATCCCAGCCAATCCCACCACGCCTACCGCTGCTGAAGCTGTCAGCATTAAGGAATGGCTAAATGAGGATGCACAAATGAAGGTGGTCATTGGCCGCAGACTCTCCCCAGTAGTCCAGAATATACTTGGCAAAAAGCTAACGGCTCGTCAGCAATGGGAACTTCTACAGAAACACTTTGCGCGCCTAGACATTACCTCCCAATATGAACTCCGAGCCCTCCTCTTCAGAGAGAGACTCAAGGATGCTGAGGATGCAGCATGCTACCTCAGGGCCTTCGAGAATGGCTGTCGACAGTTTGCTGAAATAGGTGTGACCTTCACCAATGAGGAAAGCATCTTCAAGCTCCTCAACAGACTCCCAGATACACCTCAGTGGGTCGTTTTTTGCAGCCTCACCATGAACGCCTACAAAATCTCTCCGTCATCGACCTCTGGCTCAGTCACATTGCCTATACTCACCTTCAATGAAGTGGCAACGTCCTTCACTGAGGAGGCAAACTGTCAGAATGGGAAGCTGATGCTTCAAGCTAGACCAGGATCAGAGTACACTAATGCAGTGACCAACTCACCTCAACGCTCAAATGAACAACAGGTGGTCAACCTGGCAACTGGAGTGCGCATCCATAGGAACAATCTGAAGGGTGTAGCATGTGAGAATCCAGCATGCAATGGCCTCCCTAGATCATTGATGCACGACCAGGATCACTGCTTGCAACCTGGGGGAGGAATGGAGGGAAAGGCTCCCTGGAGTCAGCATGCAGAACAAGGTAACAAGAAGAAAGAAGTCACCGCCACAGCTACAGAAAAGCCTGCTGCTAATCCCACTACTCCATCACCCACTGAAACATCTGCCTTAACCACTTCCTCTACCCATCATCGTGATTGGTCCTGTGCAATGATAGAAGAACTCCATCCTGAGTCGATGCCAGAAGGGGTTGACATCACGTGCATCAGCAGCCAAGTACTGTCAACCATCCTGGACTCCGGAATGATGTCAACACTCATAATGGATAGGAAGTACTTTTGGACTTACAACTCTAGCACCCAGGTCACGATTAAGACAGTGAACCACAGCAAACTCATCACTTCCGGGCGAGGTGACTGTGTTGCAGACCTCATGGTCAATGGACGCACTCAACATATTTGCCTCAGCAAATGTCTGCATGCCCCCAGCACAATGGTTAACCTTTTGTCAGTAGGGCGAATGGTGACAAAAGGATGGGGTGTCATTTCTTACCTGAGCCACCATGTTGTCAGCTTACATATTGAGGTGAGAAGCTAGGTGATGTACCACTGGTGAGAAATCTGGTATACCTGGATTTAAGGTTCATTCCCCCATCTACACCCACTCCCCATATTGAGATCTCAGCATTTGCCAAGGTTCCCCTGACATGGAACTTATGGCATGCCTGACTTGGTCATCCCAGCAGTGAAGCAGTAAAACACCTCCATCATTTTTCCACTGGCACAAAAGTTGACCCCACTCAACCGTTACACACTTGCAAGCCCTGCATAATGGGCAAACATCCTCAGAAACCATACCCATCTTCCACTTCCCCACAAGCGTCCCATACCCTTGATCTGGTGCACTCAGACCTTTGCAGACCATTCCCAGTTGTGACTCCACACGGCAAACATCATTTCATCATTTTTCTTGATGATTACAGCAACTTGCTCAGCCTACAACTACTGGCTACTAAGGATCAAGTGTTGGAGGCCTGGGAGACTATCCGGAAGTGCTGGGAAGTTATGTCTGGTCGCAGGGTCAAGGTGTTCTGCTCTGATAATGGTGGAGAATTCATAGGCGCTTCCTTCACACAGGCCTTGATTTCCGCAGGCATCACGCATGAACTGTCTGTGCCATACTCACACCAGCAGAACAGCAAGGCAGAACGTGCTCTTCATACTATTGAAGGTCGACTGTTCGCCATGTTGGAAACTGCAGGCTTACCGGCAACCCTGTGGGGGGAGGCTGCATTGACAGCGTGTTACTTATGGAACTGTAGTGAGTCCACCACTCTGGAACCAGGCATCACGCCTTTCGAGATATGGAACGGGCAGAAGCCTGACCTCTCCCACTTACGCATTTTTGGAGCACGCTGCTTTGCGTGGATTCCCTCAGAACTTCAAGTGAAGCTCAGACCACACTCATGCCACGCGATCTTCGTTGGGTACCCAGAGGGCACCAAGGGCTACTGCTTATGCAACAAAGACTCTGGAACCTTCTTTGTTGCCTGCATCATCATTTTTGACGAGAACTTACCCTCTATTGCTCACACTGAGTCAGACTCCAATGATAATGCCCCCATCAGTTGTTACGACTTGGATGGTATCTGTTGGCGACGCTCAAACAGAGCTTGTGTCGTCAACGGTCTGTGGACGTCCTTGGGCTAGCCCAAGGTTAGGGGTCGTACTTGGCGTGTCTTCGGCAAGTACGATTTGACGCCTATGTCCAAATCGGGTAGCTTATGTCACGCGCGTGCGAGACGATAAGCTATATCGGCCTAGACTTACGACACCCGAAGGTTAATCGTAAGGATCGTCGTTAATTAGAAGGACAGAAGTCCGACTAGTTAACAGGGGCTTTGCTCGTCGACGAAGTCGATGAGTAAAGGTCGAGACTATAGGCTTATCCGCGAAGAGCAGATAAGAAGATAGAATATAGACTGCTGGCGAGGCAGAAGGATCACTCTGGTGAGAGTAGGAGGTCAAGAACCAAGTAGATTCAAGTTAGGGAATATGGTACATGGTAGCGAGTTTATATAGAGGACAGGGGACGTATTAGTGGATGATAACTCGTACTACCGGGAGAGGCAATCGGTAAAGGGTAAGACCATAATAGGAAGGCACGTTCGATCTAGGTAGAACGTGCTGGATAAGAAAGTGAGTCAAAGATCAGAATGAGAAGTGAAACACGCGGGGGCACGATCGTGCAACTGCGGATCTAAGTATAAGTCGCATGTGCGACTGCGCACCGAGTCAGAGATCAAGAAAAGAAGAGATAGGGCAGAGGGGATGCGTCATGCATCGTGTCATAGGTTACCGTCCAGACGGTAGAGGACTATCCGTAGGATCAGTCAGGTAGTGAAACGGAGCATGGGTATGCTTCGTCAGCGAAAGGATCCGGCCAAATGTACTGGCTTTGCTGAAGCGACAGGTAGAGGGCGAAAGGGAATGCGAGGATGACGAGGATGACAAGGGTAAGGTCGGGGTAAGGGTATGATGCGAGGGCTGATACGAGGAGGATCAGGAGAAAAATAGTAGGGGCCCAAGCATCTAGATGTTCTTGTAACATCAGTCAGACACCAACTACTCCAATTCCTCCACCTCCTGCAGTCCCCCTTCCATCTCCATCAGCACCTCAACCTCCTGCAGTTCTGCCTTGTCG
Organism: Suillus bovinus; assembly: GCF_016758785.1. Lineage (NCBI taxonomy): Eukaryota > Fungi > Basidiomycota > Agaricomycetes > Boletales > Suillaceae > Suillus > Suillus bovinus. Next base: position 584 of record NW_024542413.1, on the reverse strand, counting down.
CTCCGCTCGCCAACAAGTACTAACACCAGCTGGTCAGGCATTCACAGATGACATCGCGGCCTCTAAGGGCCACCTTCAGTCCCTGCGAGAGGCTTGCGCAGAACGAATGGGTCAGTTTCTACCCTCTCTCACTGAGGGGGTGACTTTACCACCTTTGGATGGCACTGCGAAGGACATTAGCAATGTTGAACCTAACGTTGACGTCCAAGAAGTTGAGGCTAACATTTGCATCAAGGAACAGGCACACATCGCTTTGCAAAGCAATCACAGATGGAATCCTGCCAGTCCTGACTACGACATGTCCATTCCCCTGCAACATACAATGAGGTGGTGAAATGGACTGACTGTGCGCAGTGGTTATCAGCGATGGAAGGGGAACTTGCCATCATAAAGGAGATGTGTGTTTATCAGCTGACAAAGTTGCTGGAGGGTTGCAAAGCGATAGGAAACCACTGGGTGCTAGAGTTTAAGGAGGATAATAAGGGAGGACTGGTATACAAGGCATGTTTGGTTGCCCAAGGTTTTTCTCAAATTCCAGGTGTTGACTATGGGGCAACGTTCGCCCTAGTCATCAAGATCATGTC
>NW_024542412.1:0-15747 GCF_016758785.1 Suillus bovinus | reverse complement strand
CGGTTAGCGGAAGGGAAACGCAGTGGAGTGAAGCGCTTCTGAGACTATGTCAAGTTGTAATCTTATTATGCCCGTTCTACGGCGAATTCTGCCACAGCAACCCTTATTTTGAATATCCTGCTTTAGTCTTCTTTGCAAGTGGAGCTTGAACTCTTCAGGCGATTCGGGCATTATCCTTGCCCACGAATTATTAAAATTAAAGCCTCATGTTCTTCCCCATGTCCTCCTGACCAAGCGCATGCTCTTCGCCGCGGTTTTCATGTTTGAAATGGCTGTTTTGTTTCAGAACTTAGAATTCCCCACAATCATACATAACCATAGATAACAGTATACAAGTCCATACTCCCGACTTTGATCATATGTAAATCGGAAGCGTCGGATTCAATCCTAGCCAGTCAACACCCTCCACAAACTCCTTGTCATCGATCAAGAAATCCTGGGGTGACAAGTCAGCGCCAATCTCGCATAGAACATCTGGGACGCACCAAAGGGCACTCGACCAATGCACCCCTGACCTGAGAAAGGCGTTCCTTGATACGTTGCAGCTGTATTCCTGGTACAACGTGACCAGTCTTGACCTTTGGCAAATAGTTCTGCATAGTAACCGTCAGACATGTTCCGATGAAACTCATAGACATCGTTGCTCGCTTGCCTCGTACGCAGACCAGGAACGAACAAGGTTGGTGGGCACAGGGTGGAAGAGTTCCGTGAAAATCTCGCGATTTATTCTTGCTGTACGATTCCATAGTTCCAAGGTGCTGTCTGCTAGGGGATCCGCTACGGCATTGTCTTCCCGCGTCCCGATCTCGCTGTCGTTAGGCACTGGCGCGCATCGCATAAATGAGGTGATCTCCTCGTTGGAATGCAAGACGTTCTGAGGCTCGATAAGGCCAAGGTGCTCTATATGTATAAAGTTAACCAACACTCCAATAGATCTAACACTGTTCTCACCCCGGAAGAGCTTGCGACGCAAAGTAGTCGCAAAGCGTGCGGCCATATATGGATGTCCGTCCATCGTAGAGCGTACCATGTCACCGTCTTCAACAACAAGCGCGATTTCAGAATCGCCATCTCCCTAAAAGCCGAGAGTTGTCAGATTACCTGCTCAGTGGTAGCTGACTTACCTTTTGGCTTCTATCATTCAAATTCGCAGAACCCAACTAGCCCCGGTCACATATCAGAAAAAGACACAGGCCAGCCTGGAAGTACTCACAATAACGCGTCTATCGTCAACGATCATAACCTTCGTGTGAATATAGAGAAGCTCCGACACGTATCTTTTCGATGAAATTAGCTGTAAGCACCAGTGGCATGCAAAAATAGACATACGCATCCCGCTCCTCTGCCTCGGAACCATACCAAATCTCTTCACTCAATCGTGTTCGGTCCAGCAGTCTGTGCTGCGATATGGTATCGGACACATCTTCGTCGCCTCTGATGTCATCTGAGCCTTTCTCAAATGTCCGGACAATGTTCACTGCTTCATCGTACGAGGCCGGTAGAGGCACCTTCTCCAGCTTGTTCTTGGTCTGGCTCAAAGCCATGCCTTCTTGCGGAGGCTGAGGTACTTTGATAAACATTTCTTTCGGCGCATCGCTGCCATTATAGCGGGGACCTTCCCATTGACGCGCAAGAGCGGCCTGGGCCTCGTAGAATGAGACCCCCGAGTTTGCTTCCATTTGGGAAATCAACGTTTCTGTTGGGCCACGTTAAGAATAGACCTGTGATGTCATCAAAGAGGAGTCTCACGCTGCGGAGCATTGATCCTGTCATAGGAACGTAAGTGAGAAACGAATGTAGTCCATCCTAATACCCGTTCAACGATCATTAAAAACAAAAACATAACCATCACAACGCATAACTCACGGCTCATAACCAGCTTTTCGGATCTCTTCGTATATACTGTGACCGCCACGATTCATGGTGCGGTACTGTGCTGCCATAATGATCTTCAGAGCACTATCATTCTTATATCTCCGGCAAATCCAGGGAGCTCAGGTATAACCACAATGACCTAGTTTTATTGCTCAACGGTCAGGCGAATAGTAATAAAGAATATCGCAGACCTTGAACTTTCGATTATCCTTGGCTGCTTTAATGATCCGGTTGACAATTGCCTTTGCTATTTGGTTTTTCACAGGGCCTTCCTCGCGTGTGTTGGAGATGCTGGATATAGCAAAGGGGATCAGATCACAGGGTCGTGCACGTTACTTCCGTACTCACAAGAATTGGTTTTCTTTAGATCAATCACCAACGTAAATATCTCATTGGGATAAACGTTCAGTAGCATCAGAACTCACCAATATAGATGAAATGATTAGCCTCGTTGATCAATTGAATGTCTATACCAAAATTTTAGAGGAAACATGCGGCTTGTGCGTGGGGAGGACGTACAAGCATTTTGAATGCTGTGTTCGGTAAGCACACCGTGGCTCCAGTCGCAGACACTCCGCACGGCCTGTACGCGGCAGACTCCGTGCGGGGGAGGAGTATAAGGTGGCTCAACTTCGTCATCTTTTTCGAGGTGGAAGCGTTGTCTGAAACGACGACCCATCTGATGCCATTTCTCGCGATGGGGGTGGCCTGTAAATGATTAGTATCAAACAGGGTTACTGACAACTATCTACATACGGACGACAGCTTCGTTCGGAGAAAGCGCCACGTTATGAGGAAGCGCAAGCCAATCAAATCGGCTGTGAAGTGAGTGTTAAGATTGGATATTTCGTTTGAAATTGAACTTACTCGTCATGACGGTACTTTCAGAACATCGACATTAGACTTGAGCGTCTATCAGATCATCTGACCACGTACCTTCCGACGTTTCACTTCGTTCCACCTTTCGATGAAATGCTGAGAAAGGTCCAAACAAACAGAACCACATATTGTCATGTGAACCTAATATGTTGAACAAGGGTTATACAATGTGGTATGGCAGCTGAAACGACTTGAAACCTACATCGTGCCATGGCATTCTAGGTGTTTCCATGATCGAGACAGCATTGCTAACATAATTGTCGACATTCTGGAAGTCAAGGACACGTGCGTTGTTATAATCCTGTCCAGGAAAGAGAGTGCGTGACCAATCTGTTGGGTGCACGTCTGCAAGAGGGTGATTGTGTGTATCCCAGCGACCCAAGCACATGTCGAGTCCTCCAACACATCCACGGTGGTTGTCGACAACCACAAGCTATCAGAGATGGGTATGGGGGTCACAGTAAACAGAAGGGCATGCGCATACCTTCTCGTGGTGAGACCAGAATTCCACGGCATCTAAGACTCAAGGTTATGTGAAGGTGTTGTAAATCACTACTTGTTCTCACCTTTACTTCCAATATGGTCAGGGTGCCGCATACAAGCGATGTTGGGGTGTAAGGCCTCTAACGCGGCCTGCATTACTTAGAATAAATATCCTTCAAAGTAAATACGAAAAAAAATGCAGACCTTTGTGTGCTTCGAGTTCATCGACATGGTTTGAGTGACCTGAATTGTGCCCAAGCGCTTAATAAGGATTGAATGATCCTTGACGAAACGGTACCTCTTTATAGACGACAACATATATTCTTACTCCTTCTCGAGCCTTACGTTGAAGCAATCGGTCTAGTCTCCATTCCGGATGATCAGCAGGTGGCCGTCTGGGCACAAAATACTTCAGCTATTCAGGCGCAACAGCCGTAGTTCAGATACTGACCGAAGGTATAACTCAGGTGTGAGCCACCAGTCCTGTGACAGTGCATGAGTCTCGAGCTAGCAAAAGCAATAATCTCCAAGATACACACCAATATAAAGATACACTCCTTTGCACTGTCCAATATCTCAGACAATGCATACATATAGTCATGACCATCAATGTGCCTGAAAGGTATCTGAACATCCGAATTGGCCATATGGATGAAAACATACCATTTAATAGCGTTGTCTGACCTCTGATCCGCAAAGCTATCAAAACGATGACTGGCATTGATCTGCGCTCGAATCTCATCGTCCAGTTTCTCCTCTGGCTTATCGTGACGTCCTGTCCAGCCAAAATAAGATATGGCGGTTAACGTTAAATGCTTCGCTCATCGTGCTCACTATCAGGATTGATGATTCCTGGGGTAATAAAATGATCATGAAGGTCGGGTCTTGATAGGAATAATTTTAACACACCGATGATCTGATCTCTTGTCCTTTCAATCCCCTCTGGAAGTCGCTCTGCGTAGTCTAAGACCTTGTCAAGGAAAGACATGGTAGAAATTGTTCAAACTCGCTAGTGAACTTGACGAATTGTTATGATCACCCAAACACTTTTTATATCGGATAGTATAAAGGCGACTTTATATACTACGACTAGCGTGCGAATATTTACTGCGCGCGGCGTTGAACAGGACAGCCATGAATTGGCAGGATGAATGCTGGTTTCCCGGGCCACTGACATCGATCCAACGCTCACGTATAGGTACTAACTCGAAACCGAAAACACGGGCATGTCGAAGCAAGAGGTAAAAAGCGAGCGCAGCTGCCACGCTGATGTTCATAAAGGCAGGGTAGATAGCATTGAAAGGATTTACTCCATCCGAGTCTCCCTTTCGTGCACAGCATTAATTAATAATGTAGAACTGCGGGTTCGGAGACGTTTATGTCTGCCGAATGCGTGCGACCCGGCCTGAGCGCTGAGCGCTGAGCCCTATATGCAGCTGGACTATAAGTTCGGAGACGTATATCTGCCGAATGCGTGTGACCTGGTCCTGCCCTGGCCCTGTAACTCTAGGACAGCCTATCAGGTACTCTGCAGTATGTAGGGAATCTCCCATACAAACTTAGATATAAGACTACATATAAGCGGGACAGTGGATACTATGGAGCAGCGAGGTAGTATATAGTGGATATCCTCAACTTGGGGTCCGTGCGCATGAAGTATAATCTCTCAATGGATCATACTGCCAGGAGCAGGTGAAGCGCTGAACATGTCGGAGCATTACATAATTATAATTATATAATTGTCACTCGAAGACCCAATTAAATATCGTCATATTCAAATTGACACTACCTCACAGCGTTCCCGCCCTTGTTGCACACAACATGCTAATCAAGGACGTTAACACTTGGACTCAAAAGGCAACATGGAAAGACAGGCTCACTCAAGTTTAACAGAAGAAGTCATTCATATCAACGTCCAGGACACAGCAGTTCTGGCAGGAACATGGCGTGTATGATATGATCGTGCCTCTAGGTCCGCAAAAAAACCCGAAATCGTTGTCGTCATTCCAACCTTTGATACCAGTCGAGCACTGTACTGTATCTGTGGGTAACCGTAAGTACGCAGTCCAAGGTCTGCACTTAGGCCGCAAGAGTGCTCACTGTCGGGGCCGCAGGGTAGGCCCATGGGTGTTATCACCAAGTCTTCAGATGCGATAGCTATTCCAGCCATTGCTGCGGCAGAAACGATAATAGTGGTGAGTGAAGTGAATTTCATGGTGGGGTAGTAAGGTTGTTTTTTGAACCGAAACACTCAAACGAGTAGAACAGCTTTTATACACAATTGGTGTATGGTGCAGCCAAGCACTTTCATCGTCGTATGTTCAGGGACAGACCCGATGCCAGCTCATGTTTCGTGGCATTGTCTTATTTTCTTCTATGCAGTGACACGCAAATAGATGGCTTCGCGCTAAGGTTTTACAAACGAATTTCTCTCAGTTCGCATACCTTAGCCGAATAGCCTGTGTTAGGAAGGTCACTGTCAACATTCATCTGTAAATTTTCCTATCATGACTTTTCTAAATCTTCCTCTCGCACAAAATGTCTGATTCAGGCAATGTTCTTCCTCTCTTTAGAAGTTTCCCTCCCGAGGCTCTTGAACAGATCTTTTTTCGTCATAGACAAGCTCCGATGCTTGCGTCTGACCACGTACGTTGTGCTCCGTCTGAATTTCCTCTCTGAAAGCACGAGTTCATCTTCCCATATCAATTCTCTCGGGGATGATTCTCACATCTCTCGCACTCATACACCTGCAAGTTTAGTTTCTGCAACTAGTGGAGATCACAATGTTGCAGCAAGCCGAATTTTTTCGGACGAGTAACAGGGGACGGTAGACTCCCACGCAGATTGATGATGGCTATCCGATCGCATCAGCAAACGCATTCCACGAGTTCTTTTGGTACGGGTGTATGGTCCAGCTCGATGGACTTGAGTCAATAACGATGATTTATTCACAATTTTTACAGGGCCGGTAATGTGGCAGACGCACCCACGGATAATATGTATCTGACATTTAATAATCATGCGAATTATGGGATCATCGCTAAACGTTGCTACGAGGTGGTAGGATACGCTCATGACATGATCTGATCGGCCTGAGTAGCCTGAATCTACGAATGACGTGTTGATCTTAACATACTATGATACTGCTCCGGTCAAGAAATAAACTGGGTAGAATAAACTGGGGCTATAATATAGTCATGAATGACCAATTCTATTGGAAATTGTCCCACAAAAACACATACACAGGAGTGTTCTTCTGCTGCAGTCGTGCAATGGCAAGGCTGTCAGGTTCTTTAGCTGCAGACTAATGTTGCTTCAGTGGCGGGTGTCCGAGACGTTATCGTAAACGTGCCATGACGCATAATTGTACTGGAGACAAGTTACAACTTACAGGTAGCATCCTACGTGCGACGATGAGCGTTAAAAACATGCCCAGCAATCCATTATGTTTTCTTACTTGTTCCCCACGGCAATATATACTCCTTCGCGAAAATAAAATAAAATAAAATAAAATAAAATAAAATAAAATAAAATAAAATAAAATAAAATAAAATGAGCGAAGTACAATGGATTTGAGTGGGGCCAGAGTAGGCAGGCCAGTAGTTACAGTGTTATGTATAGCTGAGTTGTGGACACTTGGATAAAGCGGAAAATAGCACGCTCGTCGTGTATTGTGTGGGTTATGTCATAAACAAGCATTGCCTGTAGTGGACAAGTTATGAGCCGTTACTAGCGAGGATTATGAAAACCAAATTAGGAGGCGAGGCTTATTCAAATTTTCGAGACTGACGACTTGGTTCTGGCGATGCAGTAACTTGATCTTACTGCACGCCTTGCAAACCAATGAGTACGTGAGTAACGTTGATGTACCAGCTGGTACCAGCTTAGTTAGCATTCGGACTCCAAGTTTTATCTTGACCAAATGGACTACGGCGTAAGCGGGGTATGGGTTCGGTTAACAAGGCATCATGACGGACACTAGATAGACACATGTAAGCGAGCATAGTGATGGGGTTGATGGGACGCACCAAGTGGTTGGCATGCTTTTGAAGTTTGGATTCGAATTACTATTTCGATTTGAAACGTAGAATTCAATTAGTGCTGCGGGTTGGCTCATCTTGACACTCTTCGCGATACATAGGCTCGTATGATCTTCATGTGCGCACCTTGAAATGTGTCGTTGCCCTGATCTTGGAAAAGTTATGTTCCGAAGCAGTATATCAGCGAAGTTGACAAACTCGTTCATGGGCACGTTCTTCTGCAGTTATGGTCCCTGGAATGATGAGCATCGCCTGTGGCGTTTAAAAGCGCTGTGCTACAATTATCTGGTGACAACGGGTGTTGGAAGGAGGAACCAATGGAGATATAAGCCTTGCGAAAAATGTGAAAACACACATTTGTACCAGGGTAGTCTGGAGCAGGTTATCAGGAGTTCAGACTCGTAGTCAGTAGTATAGCAATTGTCCTGGCACAGTGGCGGAAGTCCTTGCTCGTACTCGGTAGTCCTGCGCTTGTGTTGTAGTTCTCGATAGATAGAGCTGTAGCCTCCCGCTATAGAGGTTAGGCCCTGGCTTTCTTCGCAGTCTACACGTGTATTTCGATTGCCGCACGCAGTAACGAAGTTATAAGACGCAAGGAGAACTGGTTATGCAAGCTTGAAAAATAACATCTTTAGTAATGCTGAGAGGTCCTGACATGTTGCTACTGGAGAACGATAAGAACAAAGGAGTATCACGTTGGCGTCGAGTCAAACTGCATCAGTGACTGTTTATGATAATTATTTAGCTTTTCGCACGGGTGTATCGGAATCGTTGTGGAACACCACAACCACAAAATTGTCATTGGAGAGTGACCTTGTACGACCAAGGTAATTAATATTGATTCTACATCACAGATGTCCTTTACGCCCAGGCTGTTAATCAATCACATTAGCACTCGGACTCGAAAGGCAGCAGCGAAGGACAGAACCTCATGATGACAGACGAAACCATTTCCATGATCAATCACGGTACAGCAGTCTTTACAGTCGCATGGTGTGACTGATAGGATCGTGCCTGTAGAGCTGCAGTAAAACCCGAAATCATTTGTGTTGTTCCAACCTTTGGAGTCCGCCGAGCACTGCACTGGATCTGTGGATAAACCGTAAGTACGCAGTCTAAGGTCTGCACGTAGGCAGCAAGAGTGCTCACACTTGGAGTTGCAGGATTGGCCCACGGGTGTTACTGTCATGTCTTCGGATTCGATAGCTACTCCAGCCATTGCTGTGGCAGAAATGACAATGGTGGTGAGTGAAGTAAATTTCATGGTGGAGTTGTCTGAGCCGAAACGAGTAGAGTGACTTTTATACACAATTAGTGTATGGTGCAGCCAAGCACTTTTATTGTCGTATGCTCAGGGACAAACCGGATACCGCCTCATGCTCTGCGGCATTCCTTCACTTTCTTTTACGCAGTGACACGCAAATGAGTGACCAGACCGGGCTAATGTTGTGGGAAGAACTATTCTAAGGTAGTCCTGGCGGCAGAACCTGGCAGAACCATGTTTTGCGAAGATCGTGCTACCACTCGACAGCAACATAGAATCTTCCCATCTTCGTTTCGAGTGCTTTTTCTTATAAAAATTCCTTTCCATTTATGTCCCAGTCTGAGGCAAACTCCATGTCCATCACTTTTTCTGCGTTACGAATATCTTTGAGTCGAGCAACCTCGGCATCAATCTCATCAAGCAAGATCGATTTAGGACCATTCTCACCGGAGAGACTGCTGTGAAGGAACAAAATGCAAAGTCGATCTGGGCTGCTTGGCAATCTCTGTATAACTGCCTGAAAGTTTGTTTGTATGTATGTGAGCGACGAGCGTGACATTGCGCTGACTTGCTATTCCCAAGGTGGATATATGATACCGAAGGCTAGCACGTGAGGTGCTCGAAACATCAATGCGCGCTCAGAGCTCGGACTTCGTAGCCGTTTTAGAGAGTCTTAAAGCTTCTCAATTGATGCTATCATACACTGAACTGGTTCTGCATATGCAGGAGTCCTGCTACATTATGTCTCGGAGGTTCTGCCCTGCCACGTGGCAGAATGGCAGAGCTCTGCCTACAACACTACCCGCCCCTAGTCCTCGTCCGGTTCCCGGAAGTTGCGTCACCTCAAAGCACGAGCAATTGCCTATGTAAGACCCTGAGGAGCCCTTAGCGCTGACCTTTGTTATATTCTGTCTTGCCTCCACGACCAACACGAATGCTACGTCCGCTGCTTGCTAAATATCAATGTCTATCGTTGACCTGCTAACCCTCTGGCCTCTTCATTCGTCCCTTCAGCATTAACCAAACGAACACTTCCATGTCACCGTCTGTTATGAAGAATCGTCGAAATACTTATACCATTACAGCGCACATCACACCCCTAATACAAACTGCACTGCCGGGCATTGTGTCATTCATGCTCTACTACTCCACAGGACTACTGGTGTTCAAGACGTTGTCGTCAACGTGCCGTGACACATCGGTTAGATTATGATTATGTAATATCAGTCTAGCCAGACTCAGTGCCAAATTGACTAGGTCACAGCGTTCCCGGCCAGTCTTGTGCTTACTAGACAAGCAAATTAACACTCGGACTCCAGAGGCATCATGGGAAGACAAGCTCACATCCTTGCACTCGTAGCCCTGTTTATTATGACTCACTTTACAACAGTTGTGGCAGGAGCATGGCATGTCTCTTTCGATCGTCAGGGAATCCCCGTAGTAAAACGCGAAATCGTAGTTGTCGTTGTAACTTGGGTAGCCCTTCGAGCATTGTACTGTACCTGTGGATAAACCGTAAGTACACGGTCTGAGGTCTGCACGTAGGCCGCAAGAGTGCTCACCCTTGGGGCTACAGGGTAGGCCCTCAGGAGGGCCCTGGGGAGTTATGATAATGGAGTCTTCAGATGCGATAGCTATTCCAGCCATTGATGCGGCAGAAATAACAATAGTGGTGAGTGAAGTGAATTTCATGGTGGAGTATTGATGGTGTTTTCTAGGCTGAAACGAGGAGCACGGCTTTTGTACACGATTAGTGTATGGTGCAACCAAACACTTTCATTGTATGCTCAGGGACAAACCGGATGTCGCCTCATGCTCTGTGAGTCCGTGGCATCTTTTCATGAAGTGACACGCAAATAGGCGACTTCCCGGTAAGGTTTGCAGAGGAATTTCTCTACATCCTCATCTCTTAGTCGAATCACTGAGCTGCGTTAGGACGTCGGTGTCAACCACCTGCTCACCCTTGGCACCACTTGTAAAAGGTATCAAAGGCCTTTTAGGGTAAGTTTCGTTGTAGGTAGTAACCTGCCTGAAGGCTTACCTCCACACGGCGGCCTCCCCTTAGATCCTGTTCAGGTCTTCAGGATTGTCGTGTACTAGTATTTCATAGAACCTCCAGCGAGGAGGAGCCAGGAGATTGTTTTCCCACTCCTCGCGCCTTGCGAGCCATTTGCACTCGAGGCTCTAGTCCTGTCAGTGTCGTTTCTCACATCATCAGTAAATCACACCCCGAATACAAACTGCACTGCCGGGCATCCTCTACTACTCCACAGGACTACTGGCGTTTAAGACGTTGTCGTAAACGTGCCATGACACATCGGTCAGTCTTGATAACTCTAGATTATGATGATGTGTTATCAAAATCGAGCCAGACTCAGTGCCATATTCAAATTGATACTAGGTCACAGCGTTCCCGGCCAGGGACTCCTGTGCATAAAATGCTAGACAAGCACATGAACACTCGAACTCCAGAGGCAGCATGGGAAGACAGGCTCACATCACCACAGGTGGAGCCCTGCTTATCATGACTCACTTTACAACACTTGTGGCAGTCGCATGGAAGGTCTTGTTGGATCGTCAGTGTGTCCCCGCAGTAAAACGCGAAATCGTAGCCGTCGTTGTAACCTAGTAAGCCAGTCGAGCATTGTACTGTATCTGTGGATAAACCGTAAGTACGCGGTCTGAGGTCTGCACGTAGGCCGCAAGAGTGCTCACCCTTGTGGCGACAGGGTAGGCCCTCGGGTTTTAAATTTAAGTTTTCAGATGCGATAGCTATTCCAGCCATTGATGCGGCAGAAATGACAATAGTGGTGAGTGAAGTGAATTTCATGGCGGAGTATTGATGGTGTTTTCTAGGCCGAAACGAGGACGGCTTTTGATTTGTGTATGGTGCAGCCAAAACTTTTTCATTGTCGTATGCTCAGGGACAAACTGTATGCCGTCTCATTCTCCGTGAGTCCGTGGTATTTTTTTTTCATGTAGGGACACGCAAATGGGTGACTTCCCGGTAACGTTTGCAGAGGAATTTCTCTTCATCCTCATCTCTTAATCAAATTGCTGAGTTTGGTCCAGAACCTAGGTTCGAGGACATCTCGATCCCAGAATATCTGGCCCATCTAGTGCTGGGGGCAGAATTGTTTGCAAGTAATTGTGCCGGCATAACCGGCAGAAGCGGCAGAACCACCACTTCTGTCGCTCGGCAGAATTTTCAAAGCGCTACAAGGCTTAGTGTTGTGGGCAGAAGTCCGCCATTCTGCCAACTGGTTCTGCCAAACTGGTTCTGCCCGGCAGATGGCAGAATTCTGCGGGCAGAATCTGGCAGAATGTCAAACTACTGAGACGGACATCCTCTGAAGGCACTTGCAATCACCCTCTTATCCATTGTTCCACATGCTGCTGACGTCGAACACCTCTTCTCAGATATGGGTAGCACTCAGTCTCCGAAGCGCTGCAATCTCTCGGTAGACACATTTGAAGCACTGGCAAAGATTTGAGCGAATCTTTGCTACCACAGTCATCAGAAGGCTGTGGTTGATGGCAAGTCAATTCGCTGATGCCACGCACACATGCACACCAATGCCCAGCCAGGAATCAACATTGATGTAGCTGCTGACCTCGAAGCTAATTTTGCATGGGCGCCACCACTCGCACCTCAAACTCAGAACATTGATGATGATCTTGCAGGTCCTGAATCCATATCACTTGACGAGATCGACACTGCATTTGCGCTACTGGAACGTGACGCCATGGAATAAGAGCCGGTTGACGGAAATGAAGTGTTGGAGGGCCGAGTTTATGATTTCGTGGAATTGGAGCATGTTGACCAAGGTCTTGCACTGAAATCTGTTGACAACGAGATCATATTAGTTGATGACACCTCACACAATGATGGACAGTGGGATGTGGACGTGCTGATGTCTTCCAATGGTGTTTCCTAGTGATATTGTCATAAACATAGCCTTGTTAGTGCTGGGGGCAGAATTGTTTGCAAGTAATTGTGCCAGCATAACCGGCAGAAGCGGCAGAACCACCACTTCTGCCACTTGGCAGAATTTTCAAAGCGCTACAAGGCTATGTTTATGACAATATCACTAGGAAACACCATTGGAAGACATCAGCACGTCCACATCCCACTGTCCATCATTGTGTGAGGTGTCATCAACTAATATGATCTCGTTGTCAACAGATTTCAGTGCAAGACCTTGGTCAACATGCTCCAATTCCACGAAATCATAAACTCGGCCCTCCAACACTTCATTTCCGTCAACCGGCTCTTATTCCATGGCGTCACGTTCCAGTAGCGCAAATGCAGTGTCGATCTCGTCAAGTGATATGGATTCAGGACCTGCAAGATCATCATCAATGTTCTGAGTTTGAGGTGCGAGTGGTGGCGCCCATGCAAAATTAGCTTCGAGGTCAGCAGCTACATCAATGTTGATTCCTGGCTGGGCATTGGTGTGCATGTGTGCGTGGCATCAGCGAATTGACTTGCCATCAACCACAGCCTTCTGATGACTGTGGTAGCAAAGATTCGCTCAAATCTTTGCCAGTGCTTCAAATGTGTCTACCGAGAGATTGCAGCGCTTCGGAGACTGAGTGCTACCCATATCTGAGAAGAGGTGTTCGACGTCAGCAGCATGTGGAACAATGGATAAGAGGGTGATTGCAAGTGCCTTCAGAGGATGTCCGTCTCAGTAGTTTGACATTCTGCCAGATTCTGCCCGCAGAATTCTGCCATCTGCCGGGCAGAACCAGTTTGGCAGAACCAGTTGGCAGAATGGTGGACTTCTGCCCACAACACTAGGCCCATCCGAACATCCAACCCATCCAACCCACTTACTCTCACAGTCATAACACACCACGTGACCCATAGCCTGCAAACGGTCGTGCATGTTGCCTGACATTATGACCATGGCTGCTACCCAGCCAGCGCTTGCAGTGCTGCAGATACTGCAGGCTGAACTCTCGCCTGGCTTGTTGCTGACATTCAGTAGCATATTCAGGTTCATGACCTTGGCAACAGCACTTAGGAACAACATTTTGCTCACCCAAACTGCATTGCACCCTTCCAATATCACTCCCGACTTTATCTCTCCTGCCATCAATCTGTTCTTGGCAGCCTGCTGCAATCTCTGTGAGAATGATGTCTGTGTGTACTGGAAAGCTCTCAAAGATATTGTGTGGCACAGTGATGGAGACATTTTTGGTATTGAGGACACATCCCCCTTGTTTGTGAATATGGTCGACAACATGGAATCAGTGCGTATTGTGATTTTGTACAAGGACAACTACTGAGAGCATCAATAGCATGGTGAGCACTTTATCCTCCTCACCAGACATGCCTGACTGAAGGTTGTCCTATTCCTGCAAAGGCTACTGTCCTCAAGAAAGCTGAGCAACGGCACATCGTTCTCTATACACTGGACCATGGCCCAATTGCTACATATTCTATCCACCTTTACTGCGCAGGTATGTCTTATTATTTGTGATCATTGCCCTCATATTGAGGCACTTGTGACAGGGTGCAACACCAATTACCACCATGGGTATAGCATCAAAGACAAGATTCGTACATTCTACCCTGGCATTCCTGATATCATACAAGTCAGTGGGCATCAGTTTGTGGAGACTAGGGTTGTGCAGATGTGGCGCACACTGATGCTTGTCTGATGGTGAGTACATGATGTCCAGCTGACTATTTTCTCTGATGGAAGCTTTTTTGTGCATCACAGGACATCAATGTCCAACTGCGCACAACTATATAACATAGCGTTGAGGCAGAATGTGAAACCTCCTGACTTTCCATGGAACTTCGAACTTACGGGAGATCATGTTTGGCATGGTTTTGTGCAGCTCGTTCTCATGGAAGACTGCATTGAGCGTCACACAATATTATCTGTTCCTCAAGATGGCGACCAGAAAGCACATTTTATGGATGCCATCAGCGAGTGCAACAACCGCATTCGAACCTATGGTCAAGAAGAATTCTGCCACTACTGTAATAAATGCACTCGCTTTCATAGGGATGACTCAGGTACGCTCACTTCAAAATATTTGGTCATTGTTACTGATGGTGTTACCGTCAGGCACCCATGCTGTGCCATCTACAACTGCCATGCACCTCTCAACAACAACCGTGATCACTTCTGCCCAGCTCACACTGCAACGCATGGATGCAAATGTGTGATCATTGCTTGCTCTAACGATGCTCTTGTGAAGAGCAAGGTGTGTCATCTATCTGAGCATCAAGCTGTGGAATGCACATACCAACTGCATGGACAAAGTTGTTTCCAGCTCCAGCAACACCTCCAGTGCTCCCAGCTTGCACATCCCACCCACTCTATTGCACAAGATGTCCCATTTGATGACCTTGTCGACGATGCTCCTCTTGAGGAGGACTACATGCTGAACATTGATGCCAATGGGCGCATGCAAGCCACTGTAGCACCAGACTTGGGGACAACTACTATTACTGATGGACACGAGTTGTCTCCTCCTGCAGGCAGGAAAATTCGCGCACGATTTGGACGCCGACGTACTCACAACGAGCAGCTTGTTGTTGCTTCATGTGGGATGATCTTGGCAAGGGAGACATTCTATGGGGCAGAGGGTGTTGGCAGTGTGATCGTTCATGGGGAACTGTCTATGCTGATGATCTGCTGACTGCTTTCTACGGGAAATGATCAAGCGTGTATTCCGTACTGATGATATCAAGCCCCAACACATCTTCTATGATAATAATTGCACAACAAATATTTTCACCTTTCAAGGCTCTTTGGAGATGAGTTTCTTTGCCATTTCCGCATAATCAGCTTGGTTGTCAACATCCATTGCTTTGGCACATCTATAAACAACCACTGTGAGATAAGTTTAATTTCTATGAATAATACAAAGATCACTTGCCCACGAGAATTGCCAAGGAGGTACTTGAAAGTGTATTTCTTCCTCTCAGTGATCCTATAGTGTGATTTGTTGTGCTTCATGAGAATTGTTGTCAGAAATTCAATGTAGTTGGGCTCAGAGACTTGAAAGACCAGTTCCTTGACTTTTGTAGATTTCACTTCCTTGGTTTTTGCTTTGCCATTATTTCCAGTAGTAGTCTTGGTGTATGTATCAAGGTAAATAATGAATGTTGCCGTGAATCCAGGTGTCTCTGGGGAGGAATCTGATGGCGACGACATTGTCTTTCAGTGAATTGCATATACT
>NW_024542411.1:0-15798 GCF_016758785.1 Suillus bovinus | reverse complement strand
TCCCACACAATGTAATCCATAATCGTCGTATTATTGCCCTTGCGTTCTATCAAGCAAAAGGTACGGCATGCTTTTGTGGGCGTAAAGCAACGAAGTAGAGAAATGAAATGAATGACATTTAATCAAGAGACGAGAATGCATCAGAATGAAAACAACGAACAGATAAAAAAGATAGCGAATGGACTAGGCTAGGTTGACGAGAATAAGATAAGTGATAGGTGTAGTGTCGTATCATGTCGCCGCGGGGGACACCATAAAAAGGAGCGAGAGGATGAAATAAATGGGAATGAACGTTGTGATTGATGTTTTTAGTGTCCGCCGTATGTATCGAACCGTGCGTATGCGTGCTAGGTGTGTGTTTGTATACATGCGAGGGAAGATGAAGTGCATATGAATCGAGATGGATGGGAAGATCTTTGAAGGTGGTTTGGTGGGCCATGATTGGGGGTGGTCGAAGTGAATGAGTGATCGAGGCTAATCAGATGGAATATTACACGGTAAGCGAATCAGAATAAAATGGAATGATAGTGGCTCACGCCACGGTTCTGGAGCGTGAAATCGATGCAAGAGTGCCGCTAGAACCATAACATGAGGATTGTGAGGCTGCGGATATGGTACATAACAAGCGAAGCGAAGGTGGATGATGATCAATGTGAAGGCAGAGGATGATCAGGGTGATGGCGCACGATGATTGTGAGAAAGGGTAATAACACATGCATGGCATCAGGACGGCATGGATCCAAGGTAAACACAGCTGCTGCACAACAGCTCCATGCGTACGCACAGCCAGACCAGCATGACACACTCGAAGGTAATGCCAGCCGCCTCCCAACTCAGAAAAACTATTCTTGAAACTCTTCTCCTCGTTCTGGATCTTCACATGGACATGCTTGGGCGCACCGGTCTCTGTGCACGTCTCAATGCTCCGCACCCACTCGTCCCCATCCGCATCATCCTCCGCAGCATCCTCATCCTCATTACCGTCCTGCTCTTCCGTGTCAGATTCGCACTCCCCATCTTCGCAACCACATTGTTCCCCTTCTGCTAGCGCAATGATCCCACCTGTGTCCCGTCGACCCCACAGTAGCTCACCCATGGTCGTACGCAGCTTAGGGTCGACACACAGCATCCGCCGTAGCGCAGGCCGCGTTTCGCGCGGTAGCAGGCGGAATATCGAGTTTGGCGACGTTGTTGATGATGCACGAGGTCGTTTTCCAGGCGAAGTTAGCGTGCGCTCTGGTAATGATGGTTGAGCAGTAGGTGCAGGTGAAGAAGCAGCAGTAGCTTCCTCTGGTATTGACGGCGTTGGTATACCGTTGGCTTGGACACCATTGACCTTCGTCCCCAGGGCCTTGTGCGTCAGAGACTCCCGCGCGAAATCCCGCTCCTTAGGGGCTTTGCCCTGCCCATTGATGGTGCCCCTGACCTCATCTCGGTTGTTAGCCCTCAGCGCAGGCAAACTCTCCGTCGAAACTCCAGGGCGCGCAAACACCAACACGCTCTGATCCGTTTCCCCGCCCTCAGTCAGGTGTGCACCCTGCGAGCTCGACATTGCAGGCAGCGTGGCCGTCCTTGCACCAGGACTAGGTAATCCCAGCTCAATCGCACGCCGGCGCGGCGAGCTTTCGCTCCCTGTATCGCTGCCAGTCGGTGACGATAACGTGAGGGTGCTCGCTGTAGCGGTACACACCGACGTATTCGACAACACCGACTTGTTGTCGTCGAGAGGCTTGGTCCCGTCGGCATGGATACTTGGAACATCCAGGGACGTGCTCCGCGGGTCAGGACTCGGTGGGGCACTTATGGTGGGGCTTGGCGGGCGAGGATTTGAGGACACGGGTTTTGCGCTATTTGGACGCCTGTGTTTACGTTTGGATTTAGGGCGCGGCAGCGGGCAAGAAGCTTCAGCCTCGATAAATGCTTTAAATGAGTTGTCGCGCTCGCGGTCAGGGACTGCCCATGGGAAGCGGCGGAGGACCATGCAGACCTGTCGAAACTTTGTTAGCTTCTGCGATAGATGTGGCGCAGATGGATAAAGCGGCCTAGATAGGGCTTATGGCAATGCCCGGACAACTGTCTTCAGGATTGGTCCGGAACATCACGAAAAGACCGTGGGTCACCCATCCACCAAAGGCATTTCGCCCTCAACCATAAAAGTAAACAAGAGGAACAGTTACTCACAAAAATGACGCCGACGCCCCATACATCGGTTTTTCGAGGATCATAGGAGCCACCTTCCAGGACTTCTGGCGCAAGGTACGGATCGCTACCAACTATACCCGTGGCAGGTATCAATCTTGCATGGGAGTGCGGACCGGATGGTGGATCATTGGGATGTGGGGGTTGGCAAGGGGCATCAAGGGCGCCACCGACATATCCTGTGACTACAGCCGGTAGTGAGGTGTTGGATGTGCCGGTTCCGGGATAGGCAAAGACGACGGCGGTTCCGAAATCGATGAGTTTAACGACATCGCCCTGTGTCATGACGCAGTTATCGAGCTTTAGATCTCTATGTGCTAGGCCTAGAGAGTGAAGGTATGCGACGCCGTTGCAGATCTGACGGAAGACGCAGAAAATTTCTGGACGTAACATGCGGCCAGACATGACGACGCTGAATAGGTCGTAGGGAGCGTACTCCATGACCTGTTGGGGATGAGGGAGGAAGGTGTCAATGAGTGATGATCTAACCTCATAGTAATGGCCATGATCGCAGACGATATCGACTGTTTCGATGACATTGACGTGCTTCAAACAGGCGCCGACGCAGAATTCAGCTCTAACTTTGTTCTCGTACTCACGCTCTGATTCGCCGGAACGTCTTGGGCGGAATTGCTTGACGGCATAAACGGCACCTCCTGCTTTGGTTCGTGCACGAATGAGGCGGACTGTGCCACCTGCGCCAGTACCGAGAACACGACCCCACTTGCCATATTTTTTGGATAGATGAGCGTGAGTGGCTTCTGAAAGAAGAGAATTGGAACGGCAGCATGAGTTCCTGGAGGACTTCGTGATGAACGTTTAGACGATAGAGACGTGGATGGAGGGGATGATTTTTGAGGGGAAGATTTGTCCTTGTCGCGATTGCATGCTTTTTGTATGAAGCTGAAGGGCGAGGACTTGTGAGTGGATATTAGGAACTGCGTGTATTACGGCATTGGTGTCGAAATCATTACCCCTTCGCTGATCTGCGGGTTGAATTTGTAGTTCTGGAGGTGTATGGGACGATGAAGCATTCGAAGATGGTGCAGCGCTAGAAGATGCAGAAGGAGAATGAGAATGAGGTATATGATGGTTGAGAAAGCGTTTGAGATCATGGAGAGGGCCATGTTTGGCGAGTGGGGGGGTGCCTGGAGGCTGCTGCTTGAGAGCGGATGAAGATGACTTCGGGGAAGCGGAAACGAGATTGTGGTGCGATGTCGGGAGACTGGAAAAGATGTTAGTGGAGTTAGATAGTGGGAATTGAACTGACATTGATAGGGATTTGAGTGGCAAGACGACCATTGTGGTCGATGTCTGGGACAGTGAGGGAGGAATTAGGTTGAGGGTCGCTGTCAGAATCTGGACTACTAGGTGGAGAAGGGTCATTACTAGAAATAGAGAGTTGCTGCATTGGAATAGCAGAGAGCATCGTGGACGGCGACGACGAGGACGACGACGGGGACGATTGTGATGATGATGGTTGAAGCTGAGTGTGATTGAAAGGTTGGAAGACTAAAACTATATCGCGTCAGAAAACCCACCATCTGTTCGGTCCGATCGGCATCCAATCGGCAAGTGATTACAATCCAAGGGATTACCCTGTTCGCCAAGGTTTGAAGTTCCAATGGCATCGCTTGTCGTTCTACGTAACAGTCTTGGCTGTGCTTCTAGAGGGTTGCCTTGACCCCCGAAGGGTGTCTCATGATCCGGTTCGAGGTAGCAGGCTCGGCGTACTCCATCTCATGCCCGAACTTGTCGCTTGCTTACTCTATCCTCTTCGTGTCAATCCAATGCCAAAATAAGAGTGACAAACCACAAAGCTGCGCTCCATAGCCAGGGCCTCCATCGTCGGAGCGGACCACCATTTCCCCGTTGGCCCGTAGCTCTCACGTTAAAGTATCCTTATAGTTAGACCAACACTGGCTTCGCCTCATCGTTTGATTCGTCAATATACACTTGACTTTTTAAAGCCTGGCGTCCGAGTCCTAGCCTCAACCAATATCATCAGCATCACGCTTCCTTTTCATCTCTCTTGAAACCTTGTGCTGCGCAGATTCGTGCTTGGCAAGCTCTGGCGCAACTTTGGACACCGGACTTTTGGATATTTCTGTGTGAGAGGGCAGTTAGTAAATGCAAACGTTTGACATTCAAACAGGAATCCGAATATAAACGAAACTAGCGTAGACAGCAGAAAAACCACCGATAAACAAGGTACACACGTATGACGCCACCTGCAAGATAAATCGGTCCTCTTTGACAGAAAAGCCAGAGATAAGTAAAGATACAGAAACCAGGGAAACCAGCGTCTAAGAGTGTACCAATCCAACCGGGATGGAACGGGACGGGATCCCGGGTGCCCACCGGTGCGGAATACAACCAGAATGAAAAGAGATTTTGCGAAGACAGCCAAGACAGCCAGCCACACGATTGATAACGATAGAACCATAATAAAAGCGGCGTCGTGGCAAAGTGCATGAGAATGGGGAAAAATCGCACCTTGTTTGAGATCGTACCTACACAAGCAAATAATTAGCCGTGTTCCAAGCTCAGTCAAGTAAAAAAAAAACTCTGGGCAAGCGGTCATCGGTGGACTCCCCGAAGGAAGATCCAACAAATGCAGCAAGAATGCCACCAAAAAATTGGGATAGATACGTACATGACTTCATCGTCATCATTTGTCAAGAAGGTGATCGCCGTACCCTGTTTGCCCGCACGACCCGTACGACCTACACAATTAATATCGTTAAATCGCTTAAAACCTAGATAAGGGAGATGCCCTACCAATACGATGCACATATGCCTCAATGGTACCTGCCATCTGGTAGTTGATGACAAGACTGACATCCTGCACATCAATACCACGTCCAGCAAGGTCCGTGGCAACGAGGATGTCGGAGTCACCGGAACGTAATGACTGTAGGGAAGCCTCGCGCTGCTCTTGTGTTTTCCAGAGTGTAGCGTTGCCGCGGACCACTAAAATCAAACTAACCTCAGCGACCGACTTTCAAAATGACAGCAACATACCCCAGCACGTGAGAGATCCTTTGCAACCATGTCTGCAGTCTTCTTCTGGTTGACGAAAACAATAATCGGTGATGGATATTGGCCACTGTTCAGAATCTCCAGCATCAGTTGCCTGTAAATGCGCGTAATTAGTTTCGTGCCGCCAAGACGTGCACAAAAATAGACAAACTTCTTCTTCTCGTCTCCATTAACAAATTCGACTTTCTGCTCGACGGTATCGACCGCACGACCAGCTTCACCAATAGTGATCGTAGCAGGTCTCTTGAGATATTTCCTCGCAAGCCGTTCGACAGCAGGCGGCATCGTCGCACTAAATAGGGTCGTTACCCGAGTACGACCCTTCCTTACTTCCTCACCGTCGACGTCCATTGCTCCAGTATCCTCGCCTGCCATCGTCTCGCTCGGAAGCTTGTCAAGGATGAACAACAAGTCGGTTTCAAAACCGAGGTGCACCATGCGATCTGCTTCGTCCATGACGATGTAACGACATTGAGAGAGTACGAGCACGTGCCGCTCTAGAACGTCTTTCAGACGTCCAGGCGTAGCAATGATGATTTCAGCTCCTTCACGGAGGTTGAATTGTTGTTCCTCAACTGCACGCTAAACACATCATAATGAGTACAAATCCCGAGACCTGAGAGGAGTGGGATAACGTACACCACCGACTATAGATACACAAGTGAAGCCCAGCGGCGATGCAAACTTGCGTGCCTCAGCCTCAATCTGCTGGGCAAGCTCACGCGTAGGGGCGAGAAGTGAGTGCATAGGGACCAAGATGACGGTTTTCATCTGTGAAAAGTGGCATGTTGGAGATGAAGGTAAGCATAGGGATGACGAAGGCTGCCGTTTTTTCCGGAACCTGTTGCGATGTTAGTGTATGAAGAAAGTAGACGGAGAATTGATGTACCTGTCTCTGCAATACCTATGATGTCGCGGTTTTGCAGTCCAATGGGAATCGCTTGTCGTTGAATGGCAGAGGGTTCTTTGTAACCAATCTTGTCGATGACACTCAATATCTTCTGTGGGATCTCCGACTCTGTCCATGAACGCAAGGGGTGAGGTATCGAACCACCTTAATATTATCGTTAGAGCCTGCGACCAACACACATGAATAAGCAGACATACCTCGAGCAGCAATGCTGAAGTCCTCCCTAAATATCCGCCAGTCACGCTCCCTCATCTCATCCAACGGCTTCTCCGACCAATGCCTCTCATCAAGACCGCTCTTCGCTGCCATCCTTCTTTCTATTGGGTCAGCTAAATTGGCAGTTGCAGCCCCTCGACCAATCCTCTCGCCACCACCGTCATCAAATCCACCAACATGGCCACGACCCAAACATCACCTGCGCACCCTGACGGTTCACACCAACAGCGACAGGAGAATCGCTCGAGAATGTATCTTCCTCCACATTCCAGTCAAAGACAAATTTCCGGTCATTCATTTTGCGGACCTTGCGCTTCTTCGTGTTCACACCAAGGTTAGCGATCACGTACAGCACTGAGATCGCTCTCGGTCATGGGAGGTACATATGATGTACTGGGCTCCGAAAGAGGATCGTTCACATTCACATTACTGGTGCTATTAGCATTGCTGATGGGTGCAGGGGATGCGTTGGAGGAGACAGGACCAGAAGGCGTGTTTGAGTTTTTGAGACGGTCGGCCCTTGGGCCTGTTGGGGGCATTTGGTATGTGTTTTGGTGGTGGTGGCTGCGCACGACGGTCGTCCGGAGGGGGTCCACCTCCTCGACCTCTCCGCCCGTGTCCATGCCCATGCCCGTGCCCATGTCTGGTATCCTTTTCGGGATGTCCGTATCTTAACTCTCTATCGTCATCTATTAGCACAAAATCAATACGAGTTGCTCGAAACGAGAGGAAACCATACGTCGAGCAGAAGCACTGCTGTACCTAGCAGTACGCTCCCTTTCCTGCTCTCGCTGCCTCAATTCCTCAGCCTCACGTTCTAGAGTTTCACGGTCCGTTCGTGCTTTCTCATCGCGTTCCCGTTGCTCTCTGAGCTCTGCAGCACGCTTCGCGATAGCTATCTTTGCACGCTCTTCTTTCGAGAGGAATTTAGGCTGGGCAAGAATTGAATCAGAATCAGCATTTCATGTTCGCAGCATGACGGAGTCACCTTTGCAGCAGCCTCGCGCTCCTGTTTTTGTTTCTGCAGCAAGGACTCTATCGAAAGTGGTTCTGCTCGTGCTGCCATGCCAAAGTGCTCTCAACGACCGCGGGGTGCGTTCGTCGATGTATTTGACAAGAAGCGTTAGGGTTCCGAATTGGGCGAGCTCTGGCAGTAACTTTTTTGAGAATCAATCATAGACTTCTACATTTCTGAATCCCTCCCCTTGAAGATGTACATAGTATGAGGGCCATCCCATCATGGGAGCAATTCTAACACGCTTCTTGCAGTCATATTGGTATGCAGTACTGCAGTGCAACTCCCAAATTTCTCCTTTCTGCAGAAGTATTGTATTTCCCTATAACGGACCGCTGTTTGGTATGTACACGTTCCTGGAAGACAATCGAAGTCGTGCTAGTTCCTGCATCGGAGTCGGCCATGAGTTTAGCGTGAGATTCTTGAACGCTAAGCATGAGGCATGATCCCAGCACAAACATCTGCACGCCCAAGAAACTTTCGAAAGCACCTTCGAGTATCAGAGTCCCCGTAGAATATGGATGCCATAAAAATGATGACCAGTGGTTACACGCAGACGTCCGTCAGCGACAGGTCGGCTCACCACGAGCTCTGGAGAGGTAGTAGCAAGCTCAGGGCAAAAGATACAAACAAAGTTAGCACGTGCGAAACTGTAGCAGAAAAAGATAAGCATTAACATTACAATCTCACCTTGCAAAAGTAAGCACGTGAGATTTTATCAGCACTCTGAAACAGTCCCAGATGGTCGGGCAGGGTCGTCGCAGGTCACGAAAGTGTTTTACAGCAATGAAAACTGAAAGACACAGTGCAATGGCCTCCCAAACAGTGTTGAGCGTCCAAACAATTGAGTTCATAAACCAGACATCCCCCTCCAATGCGTAACCGCACATATATGTGCCAGAAAGCATCAGCTCCTTTGATGTTTGTCCAATAAGCTGTGTTCTTCAAGTCACCAAGCAAAAAAAGCTCGCCCAGTACATAATCCTTGAGTCCTATGGCCGCAATTACTCCAATTTGTTACCGAGACCATCGGCATATTTACTGTGTGCTGCCGGTCAGATGAATCGAACATAGCGCATACGAGACATACCCAGAACGCTGATACTGATTATGAAGGCTATTAGCACAGCACCAACCTGTTGACCTCCGAAACATACGCAGAATATGATAGTTCAATAACATCTTGGAGTCAGCACAACTGCCGACCATGCTATAGCTTAGCATGAGATAGCACGAACAATCAAATACAGCGCAGTCATGAGAGACCAGCGTTGCCTCCGTCGCGAATTCACTGTATTCTCGTATTATTTCATCTGATGTGATCGATACTCCGAGCCCGCGGCCACTCACCCAGATCAGTTCAATCTATAATACCATTCTTAGCGGGTTGGCTGCTCCGGAAATGGCAGTGACCTACCTCTTGTTCGAGTGTCAATACTGGAAACATCATAAGAATAAGAATTAGCGGCTTTCGAACACTGTCGTGCTCACCCCAGTCGTGTATCACCACAAACGGCGGCGGCAACTGTAAAATTGTTGGTGTTAGATCGAGATATCATCACTAGTTGATATAACGAACATTTGAATTGATTGTCTGGGATCATTTGAGACTGCGTGATATTCGGGATGCGCGTCATGAACGAGTGGGGGATGTTGAGGGTATATAACGATCTAGCGTTTGTGCTAGATATGTTACCGTTCAATGTTCAGCATTAGAATCGAGGAAGCTGCTTCTTCCGTGGGCACAGCTGCGGGCCTTCGTGTTGTCTTTCTAATGCTATCCGTGCCAGACCTCGTGGTCCCTGTATCCAGCAGCAGAATTCTTTATGTAATATGTCACTGGGTAACTTTCCGTAGAATTTAGATTTTCATTCAAACCTTGGAATTCGTCTCGCACCTCATCGCGATCTAGAAATGCTTTCCGAACCACAGACCAATTGCAGCTAGCCGTTTCTAATGGAGTGTCAAAAGGACATGACAATGGCATAGTCACGAATTCAGGCTCGCCTGGCAAGTGTTTTGAACCCCATATGAATCTACATAGAAGGGCAGACTCACCCTTGGGCCTTCTAGATGCTCACTTGGGTGTTATTGACGTGTCACGGACTAAACACTGACGTTTTGTCGGCACGAGGGCTTTGAAACATAAATTTAGTGTTGAGTCGTGAAAGTCAATGATGTGTTGTCAGTCGTTGTATTTTCATATAAATAAATAAAGGCACGTGCAGCACGATGAGCACTCGCTCGCCTGTTTCATTGATTTGATCCAAGCATCAATCTACCATTGAGCACTAGCTCGAACAGCGAGCACGAGGATGGCGCCCAACAATTTTGACTTGCGTATGCAGTCCCCTCGCCCGGAAACGCCTGAGCCGTCATCGAAGCAGGGCAGGCGAAACGCCCAGCTTGATGCCCAGTTGCTTGACGCCGACGGTGCAATTTCTGACAAGGTATGTTTTCACTCGTATTCTGATATTGCATAATGGTGCTGATCGATCTACATGATTTGTGCAGCTCGAACGCTGTCTTCGTCATATTTTTGCAAAGTATTGCACGCCTTGCCCGGCGCGTCCCAAAAAATATGACTTTACGGTTCTCCTCACGCCTCCTGATGATGCGATTCTTGACGTAGCAGGGCTAGATGCGTGGGCACAAGACACGAATGGCGCACCGTTTAGTGAAGAGACAAAAGAGGAGCTCAGGGAGTTCTTGGACGTCACCGAAGAAGGCGAACTGACGTGCGTGATTTCCAGTTCATTTATCTCTCCTGCTTTTCTCATGTAGTTGCCAAATCTTCTTGGTGCTGATTCTTGTATTTTTGTAGGTTTAAAGGCTTCGCGCAGATATATCAGCTGCAGACAGAGAATGACGAGGAAGAAACATGGAGGGATCTGGTATGTGCACTAATTTCTCTTTTATACCCATCCTCTTTGTTCTTTCGACGTCGTTTTGTTTTACTACCATCTTATTTCCATCCTCTCGGATCTGCGTAAAGGGATGAAATCGACTCAATTCTGCGTTCCCAGTCAAACCACGGATTTGATCGCACCCTCACTCTTGTTTCGACGCGTCGGGAGGAAGAGGCTGAGAGCAGCCATATGCCCCTTTTCGTGCCGTGTACATGTACGTCAGGTCGCTCTCACTTTCCATTTATACGCGAATGTCAATCACCTTTCACGTAGGACGACACAAAAACGCGTACAACCTTTGATCCGTTTGGGACATACTAACCACAGACCATACCATGACCTTACGATGCCCATGACTTCATTACTTATCTAGCTGGAGATCCCCTCCGTATCCACGACTTCGTTTGATCCCACCTGCTGGATGATGTTCGCATACTAGACAACTTAATCACATCTAGCATCTGCTGGTTTTCATTCCAACTGAGTAAGAGAACTTTTTATAACAAAGGTACTACAAAAAAAGTCATGATATCGATTGGATGACGACTAATCCCAACGCCTGACGCCTCTGCACATCATATATCCTTCATACAGCACACAAGATCACCTTTACTTGTCAGCCCTAGTGACCCCATCCCACCTTCCACGCCATACCTCCACGCCCTCCCACTCCCCAGCGTCCCATCCTACACCAACACCGGCACGCCTTAGCCTCTTCTCGGGGACGCGCTGGAACAAAAGTCCCCACTCCTCACCAGCACGTCTAAATGCGGCCGTGATGAGTGTGGGGTCGCGCCTCTCAACGGCAAGGTAGATGACTGGAGGCTTGCAGGTTGGAGTTTCAGGGGATTTGGAAGGGGGTACAGGTGATGCTTCAACACCGGAAAGTGAAGATGGCGGGGAGAGAAAGGTGGATGAAAGAGCAGAGAGCGCACGGATTGTCTCGAATAGAGGAGCAACAAGTGCCGTATCATAGATCGTATCGCTTGACACAATCAGATCAAATGGCGGGGCGAGGAAATCGCAATTGTCATCGCCCTTCTTTGACAAAGGTGTTGGCGATGTGATTGATACGTGATCGTCCCATTTCCATCCCATAGGGTCGACACCCCAGTCCAGCTCACGCACATGGACATGCCCAGGGACGAGATGCGCATTTGCATTGATGTTGGAACGCAGAACGGAGGCACAAACGTGCATGGTATCAGTGGCAAGTACATCATATCCTATAGATGCGAGCGCAAGACTAGAATCCATGAAGCACCCGTCATGTGCGGCAGAGTATGTGTTTATGGTATGTTGATGAGTGATCCTCTTCACAGTCATCTATGGACAATCAAACGCACGCCATGAGGCCAATCCCGCTGCCCAGTTCTATGGCCTTAGGGCGTGCTGTGTCGTACAGAACTGAAGCACTATTATGTGTTCCGGTCTCGATAGTCCTGGATTTGCCCTTGAATTCGGCAGAAAGGTAGACGGATAGGACTTGGGCACCGAGCCACAGAGCAGTTCCGTTGCTTATACCGTCATCTCGCTGAACAAGATGGAATACGACATTGTTAGCTGGATATGCGAGAACAGGCAGGTGTTTTGTGTGGTGAGCTGGTTGGGTATCCGACATGAAGAGATCCAATCCTAAGCATGTAAGGTAATCGGAGGCAGTAATTTTCTTCAGGCTTAGTACCGATTTTGTATGATAGGCCGCAGTTGTGACACTTATGTAACTTGATGTTGACTCATTCACATTTTGTTCACATTGGACAAAAAAATGTGAGATGGTGACATATCTGACCATCTCAAGCTTCTGCATCATCACGGGTCTCCTGATCTCACTGTCAGCCAGTACTACTGTGATGTCACCTCCAATGTTGCATGCAAGGTGCCATCGGAGTCTGTATATGTGGGATCGCTGAGTCAGTTCAAGGAGAAGGGTCACAAAATACGTCAGTTGATAAGATCAGTGCGCCTGAAGAACACTTACTTGAACATCAGCCAATCGCCCAACGAAGCAGAGATGTACGTGCAAGTACGCATAGAATAGTTCGTGTATCTTGTAGATCAACGAGGATGTTAATGGCAGGGAGAGGAAAAGAAATAATCAATCCTATGCCTTCGAATTACTCGAAAAACTATACTTACCCTCGAGGCACAAGAAAACAACCCTTCTCCAATTTGAACTGCATCTCCAGAGCTTGATGTTGCTCGTTCCGGGGCTGCACCGTAAGTAGAGCTTCTGGACATGCCGGCAAGCTATGCTTTGCAAGATAAAGGCTGACTTTCCATCTCGCATCAACCCCTATATGGAACAACAAGCCCCATATGCGTCCTGCAGATATTGACATGCGTGTAAGGGAAGACTTGAGAGGTATGGGTTACATACCTTGCGCAATCAATTCCACGCACATTTCCTGTGCAACGCGCATGCGTGTCTGGAACATCCTGATTTGCATTTTGGCAGTGAACTCGTTCTGTTTATCTCCTCCGTACACCTGAATCTCAGTCGGATAACCTAAAGATCGATCCAAAGTCCTGTTCATATCTGATTAATGCGCAACGATCAATGCTCGCCGAGGACTAGGGATTACCAGTACTCACAAGAACAGGATGTTAGTTTCAGCTTCATGAACAATGCATGGTCGCTAGTCACCATACATGCTAGACGCACGTCGCAAAGGCGATTAGACGTATATGTGGTCATGAATTTACACAAAGCCGAAATAGCTTCTGGACGGCTATTCACGATGGCCCAATACAAGGGTGTGTGACCCTCAATATTGGATTCTTGAAGGATGTCTGAGAACTCTCCGGCTGGGATAGAAGCAGCGCAGGCGTCGAAAATTGGACCAACAGAGGAAGGGACAAAATCCGGCGTGGTGACAATATCACGGATGAGAGATAGAACGGTGGTACGTATCTGCTTGGTCTGTTCCTTGGAAAATACAGATGGTGGCCTGCATTTGACGGAATCTCCTGATATTGGGGACATGGAAACTGCATTATACGATGGAGGCGCATTGGCATCGGACTTTTCATCATCATCAAAGAGCTTGAACTTAGTATCCATCATGGGATGAGATGGTGAAAATATAGGGGCTGTTCGATGACACAGCACGGGTGAATACAACTGGACTCCGGTTGTTTGAAAACGACTTTGATCTGCCTCGCATGTCATCAGGGTTCTCTGAAACGAAGTAAATATGATCGTCGATATCAATGCTGCTTGTACCGTATGGTTCTGCCACATGGGACGAGTTCGAGTGCATTTGTCGTGTCCATCTTCTCCGAGTCCGGCGCAGGATCATCATGACGTGTTCTTCGTGCCAGAGTAACAATCGCTAGTCTGTAAGGCCACAGGTCGACGACGATAATCCCTCGCCTAGTGACCTATCCACCTTGTCATGAAGAGAAGTACTTCGAACAGCTCTGAATGGAGAAGGCTACGCCTAGTAATTTTTTCTATCTGTGCTAAATCAGATTCTCAAAATCAAATCATCACGAAAACATCCATGCAGTTGATGCCTGGAGTATACTCTTGTTGCTGGGTAATACAAATGGATAGCTGCACGTTAAACTCTGGTCCAACCGTCAATTTACCCATGATTTTCCTACTGCTGCTTCGTTCATTCCTTGATAACTTCGTGCTGTCCTGCGAACTGTTCCATGTACGAAATGAGTTGGTCCGTCTCTTCTTCTGTCACGGCATTATATATGGACACTCGGATGCCTGGAAAGATAAAGTGTCAGTGATCTAATTATGTATGGAGATGATAACGCTCCATACCTCCTACAGAACTGCATGGAAAGATAATGAGAAGGTGGTCTGGTATGACGCGCAAAGGCAAGGACTTACCGATGGCCCTTAAGACCCTTCATGCCTCGCTCCTCTGCGCCAGCAACGAACTTGGCTAACAACCCTTCGCCAAGGACGTCGAAGACAACATTCATCTGGCTACCAGATCCCTCCTTCACTTTACTTTTGAAGATGCCTTTATTTTCACCATCCTTCAGCGCATCGTACACCTTTCTCGATTTGCGGTTTGTGAGGTCCGCGTAATAGTCCAACCCTCCCAGCTGGAGCATATACTCAAGAACGAGACCAGTAATGTAGATGGAAAGTACCGGGGGAGTGTTGAACAGGCTGTTATGGTCCGCAAGCGTTTTGTACGAAAGACATATTGGGACTGAAGTAGCCCCGAGCCTTGTAGCGGCGTCAACGTCAACGATACAATCGTTTCTGACGATTAAGATGGTGAGACCAGCGGGGCCGACGTTTTTCTGCGCGCCAGCATATATGATAGCGTGGTCTGAGAGATGTGGAATTGGCCTTGACATGAAGGAGGAGGAATAATCCCCGACAAGTGGGAGAAGTGCATTCTTTGGGAGAAGCTGAAAGGGAAATGAGGCTGGTGAATTTTCCTCAGCTGAGAACTCCACGCCGTCGACGGTCTCATTGGCACAGTAATAGATAAGAGCTGGGTCATTTGAAAAGGAATATGCATCTGCGGTTGGGATGTTGTCAAAGGATTTCTGGTCTTTAGAGTATTTGCGAGAATCGGCTGCAATGTTAACGGTACTCCCTCCCATACGCCTAGCCTCCTCGGCCGCCTTTTTGCTCCAGGACCCTGTGACGACATAATCCAATACTCGGTCTTCGTCTTTTAATTGAGGGTGGAGGAGACGATGTCGTGCCAGCATGTTCAGCACGACGGCTGAGAACTGTGTAGTTCCACCCCCCTGAGTGAACAAGATGGAGTGTGTGGGCTGGACATCGAGAAGTTTTCTGATGTTTTGTTCGACGCTTTGTAGATATGCAGTGAACTCCTTGGAGCGATGCGAAATCTCAGCGATACCGATGCCAGTTCCTTTGAAATTAAGGAGACCTTTAGTAGCTTCCTGAAGCACGGAAGTGGGCAAAGCAGATGGACCTGCGCCAAAGTTAATGGCTCGCGATTCCATGGTATGAAGATTTTCTTGGAGGAGTGGATGACTCAGATGTGCGCAGTATTCAATTGCACGTCGCAGTCGGTGGTCTACCCGGGGTTTATGTAAATGACTCGACGGTTCAAACGTTCACACATACTAGATCTAATTGATGGTAAGTTTCAGTCGTTTATGTAAATCGACTTACTGCATGCTTTCAGTCATCGGTGCAGTAACTTGAATTCTTTGCCCATGTCATACTACATGCAATACGTGATTATGTACGGCTACAGAAATTGTTCAGAAAAGGATGACGAAAAAGAACTCGATCAAATGTCCAATGAAGTTTGAAAACACTTAAAGGTGGGGTGTGCCATTGTCGGCCTCTTCTCTCCCAGCGAGAGCTGGATCAGGCTTGCGCACACCACCACCAACCAACTCCACTTCTTCTACACGTCCATACCATCTGTATAGGACAGACTGTGGTGGTCATTGCGGGGTTGGCAGAGGCAGCTCCTCTTCGCGTCGTACTCTTGGAGGATGCGGCTTATGAGACATCGGTGATGACAGCGAAGGAAAGTATTGGC
>NW_024542410.1:0-15837 GCF_016758785.1 Suillus bovinus | reverse complement strand
CTGTCGTCATTGCCAAGTCATCCTATATGTATTATTGGTGGCGCCCATACACAGCGAGGACACGAAGCTCGAATGTATTGGACCATATCTCACCGATTCTGCGAACCCATCGGATGATGGTCTACTGCTCTACAGCACAGCTTTAGTTCCCAGGTATTGGGAATTCCTGTGCAAATCCCCAGGTCCGTACTTTATGACCTCGATACACAACAGACGTATGATTATTCCCCAAAGACCCCACCGTATACACCATCCTTCATGACGTGTACCGTCCTGAAGACCCAGCACCTTATTTGCCAAGGTGCATAGGCCGTCGACGCCCAGTTGTTATCTTCTCCGCTATATACTACTTCCGGTCTCCAGTCCCCATACGCACGTCCCCATCTTCTGTGACATCACGCTGCGCATATCAAGCCAATTCACCTTTCATCGTAAACACGGCTCGTGGTTATCATGATTTACCGGAACCCATCTATCCACAAATAAACACCCTATGAGTCCCTGCCTCTCAGATCACGGGAGCCTTCAATCGCACGAAGACAGTTCGCAATATCTGCTGAATGAACAACTCATGCTGACGTCGATTATGGATGATGACGACATCATGATCGACACTCGTGACTCGCCCGAGGCCATATTAAAGGATGTGATGCCACAGTGGTCCGGTGTCGCCTTCCCGAGGACATTCATGATCATGTGAGTAAACGACTTGACGAGGAATTCTGGTCTTCATATATCTATCAGATCATGTAGGAAAGAGCCAAGGGGCGCACGCGTATAAGTAACGTTGTATTGATGTTTGAAAGCTAGGAATACCTCCACAGTCGAATAGGACTATGTGTAAACTTTGTGTCGTTAGCATAACCGTTACGCGAAAAGGCAACAGCTTGTATTCTAGTATCGCGGACGGTATTTATGTAGATCATAGAAACTTTAGTGAGGCCGGTGTGCTTAAGCCTTGTTACTATGCCCGACATAGGGTCAGCCCGTCTATGAGGCAAGTCGTCGTTAGACGGACTGATAAATCGGGGTTTGACATATTTGACCATCTAAGCTCATACAAGCTCAGGTAACTAAGTACCTCGATCGCTCAAGTGCGCGCGATAAAGCAATCAAAGCAACGATCGTAAACCGTCAGACAATCATAAGCAAGGATAATAAGTGAGTGTACTAAGCTTCGCAGAAGGTCATACAGGGATTCCAAGCCCATCGATCGCACGAACATCCCCAAATTTGACTCTCCACAGATAACGTCTTTTTCTGGGGAGAGTACAAATTTCAGTATGTTCCTCCCATGCTAACTTAGGGTCACAGTCCGATATTTGCGATCCAAAGAAAGAGGTGACGAAATATTTGTCGAGTATCTGCTACGGGGTAGAAGTGTCAGTTGTGGTCATGAGGCAAGCACGTTAGTCAAGCGGAGTTGAGATAATCTGTCAAATTTCAAGGCACACCGAGAAGCCGGAGGCCGGCATCAAAAATCTCGCGGAGAACGGCACGATTCAATCCCACGCCGATCTCTACTTTGTTCCGAGGTGCAACGCACATGGGTGGTGACGTCGTCTGAGCTCTCTACAACACCCTAGCACCGCTCAAAAGCTTCAGCAGCTCAACAAAGCCATATCTTCGACCCCTCTACATACTCCGACAGTCCTAAGAATCTTCCGTAGTTGTCCTGCCCCGCACTGGATTATTGGACGCCTGATTGAGATCACGTGACTTCACGCGTATATGAATTGGTCGAAAATATGGTCATACGAAGGGGTTGCCCTGTCGGATTCCGGAGATCTCGTGAAGGGGTGTGAAGGGGTAATTCGAGAGTCAATGGCCTGAAGGTATGTACTCTGCCTCCCTATCTTATCATCCTGGCGTGTAACTTATACACATTGGCTCTTTGTGCAGTAGATTATATATTTCGACAGCTCGCTTCTCAACCTCTTGCAATATCTACCCGAGCAATCTTCATCCACAGATTGTGGCTCTGTCTCTTCTTCATGCAGCTGTCCTTCACCCCCCGAAGGGTCAGGCTCCCTCAAGCATCCTCTGAGCCCGGTCCCAGATGAGATGGACACGAAGCGATCTTGGGTGGATGGTAGCAAGCATAGCATGTCATCTCCATCAGGTTCACAACACACTCCCATACCTTCGTCGCGACCATCGCCTATGCCCTTCTGCACCCAGCCCTTGCATTCTCCTGATTCACGTCATACTGAATCTCACTACCCAACCAGTCCACCACAGCTAGCTGTAGTGCTTCTGCCTCATCCCCGCCCCATTGGACCTGGCCATGCTCTGAACATCATCGGTAGGTAGGGATTAGCATGGGTATATGAAACCCACATGGGTTGTGGGTGTGGGTTTAGTAAGCAGATATATATTTTACCAACTCCAAAGCTCCAAAGACATACAAATAGTATTGCAAACTCTAACTCTAAACTCTAAATCATGAACACATCCTACTGTCATGCAGCCAAACCCCTTCTATTCTGCCGCTAAACGGATTACCAAACTAACTGGGAAAGCCAAGGCTGCACTTGACAAGAAGCTCGAGGCCAAATCAAAAAAGAGAAAGAATGATGACAGTGCCAGTGTGGACAGCACACGGCCAAAGAAGGTAAAAGCAACCTACTCGTTTCGAATGATTTCTAACATTGATCACAGCTACTTCAGTGGATGTTGAATGGCTCTTCAGCTGTGGCTGCCTCATCCTGTTGCATGTCCGTTCTCGCTTAAATGTGCAGTCCACTCGCGCCCTCTTGTGCTTGAGTTACTGGAGCCGGCTGGGTCTGGTAAAGAACGAAGACATTTTAGCTGTTAGCAACCTCACGGATGTTGTAGGTGACGAGGAGCTAGAACTTGAGGAAGGATGGGACCAAATACAGTTAGGGTAGCTACAATTGCTGTTTTCATAGTACTAATTCAATGACACCCCCGGGTATACCCTCCATGGGTACGGGTATGGGTGTGGGTATATTGGTGGGTGTGGGTATATTGGTGGGTGTGGGTATATTGGTGGGTGTGGGTATCTTGGTGGGTGTGGGTGTGGGTGTCAATGCATATACCCCGGGGTATACCCATGCTAATCCCTATCGGTAGGTAGGTACTCTAGCGCAGTGCACTATGACTGACATACTATCTAGGTTTGTTCTCCATCTCTCGCACCACAACCTCTGGTCATGAAGTAAAAGCATTCATTGGAGAGTCTCAGGCTTTCAAGATGGTCAAATTTAATGTATGTACTTCTCTGTTTGAATTATACATGAGTTTATTGACGGCAGACCCCGCTTCCTGTGCCTCTCTGATGCCGACTCTGTCATTATGTGATTGGTTACCTGCCGTTCATTGTTGCACAGTCATTACGGATACTACTGTCTCACAGAGAGTCACGTACATGTTCCCATCAATTTAACTCTTAGTACTGTAGAGATACGCACTTAGCTTCGACATTATCTGGGTGTGACCAACTGAACCTTAGCTTCGAAGATTCAAAGACGGGTGTGACCTGTGACATGTCAGCAATAGCTTCGAATCAGCACCACTACCAGCTGCTGTCAGCAAGAGCTCACAGTTGATGGTGATGAAGAGAATTTTGGTCATGTAAAGTGAGATGCATGGCAAATACTCAGTACAAGAATTTTTGGGAATATTTTTGCATTTTTTTCATGTTTTACCATGTGTCACAATTTACCTTCGATGACTTCAATTTTGTGTGATGGTCACACGAAATAGCTTTGATTCGTCGGACGTGTGACACTGTGATGAAGCTAAGTGCGTATCTCTACAGTACTCATGATTCCGGTGCTGTCATTCTCAGACTTGTCACTGGCATACAACTCCTCTACTTCTTGCCCTTCAATCTCTGCTTTGGCACATTCCATGGCAGCAGTGTGCATGGACTTTACTATTTTTTTGGTACATTTGAAGTTGCTGACGTGCTTGTACACATTGCGGATCATGACTGGCTGAAAGCCCAAGTGGTTTGCCAGTTGTTTGACCTGTTTGTCAAAGCCAAACTGTGTAAACTGTGCGATATCCACAGGGTGGATCTGAGGGTCCAGTCGGACTCTGATGGCGTCAGTGTCTGCACCACTGCCACTGAATACCTCGACACTTTTCTCTTTCTCTTCATCCTTGATCATAGCAGTAGTTTTCCCCCCAGCCTGAGCCTGAGTAGACGTGGAGGAAGGGACATGGTGCAAGTGCGGGGCCATTGTTGAACTACTAGTAGAACTGTTTAGTAGTCTTGAGCTAATCAATTCATTTTGTTTCACCCCACCAATCACTGGAAGCGAGAAAAATTTATTTGGGATGGTGACTTTGTAAATAGTCGGGTAGAGTTAATTGCTAGACACTAGTGTGGTGGAACGAGAAAGAGACTCGGCCCCTAATTGCCACAAAACCCTGTACATAGTCAATACACACTAGTATACAATCTCATTGCCCTCCTAGACAAGAGAAACATGACAAGTATGTCAGTGTATGAACCAGATGTTGTGTGCAGGCTTCTGTCAGTGCTGGAGCTGAAGAACTTGCAGAAAAAATTTGAAGCAAGTTGGAACAGCACAGTAAGCAGGCAGAAGGATGCTAGTACTATGTGAAAACAAAGAGGAACTGACCTGACCATCAAAACATGTGTCGAGTCATGGACTGGACATGCGACTGCATGCATGGCAAATCCATGACCACGGCGCCAGTATGAATGGGAGGCAGAAATAGTCGAGTATATCAACTATATTTCAGACAAGACACGCAGCTGGTCAACAAAGGGACTTGCACATTGATGCCTGGACAGCAAGGTTCCTATCCTTGGCCCTCGTTTTCTGCCGCCATCGTACCTACATGCATGGAAGCGAAATCAGTCTGAGCCAGCCATCAACCCCGAGACACTATACCTGAAAGCACTTTGTACCATCCATCCATTCTACTATCCCGAACTTGTGAAGTGTCCGCGATGCAACAGTACTGACAACATTCAGTGGGATGGATGGACCAGCACAGGTCCTCGTGATGTCCATGGTTTGATGGTTGACAAGGCTGCGATAGGTACGCAGCTTTGTTGTGAGAATTGCAAAAATGATGCAACAAGAAAGGAACATGAGCATGAGCATAGCGACTCAGACAATGGATGCAATGTCAAGACTAACCTCAAAGGATATTGCTTTGTGACAACAAACCCTGACTTTTGGGGCAGCTAGCCCCACTGGTCTGTTCCTGGTGGGCTCCTTAGTGTTCAGTCTGATTGCCGAGTTCTTATGCCAGGCTGGGGCAGGTGACATACCGGTATTCTTCCACAGATGCGTGGTTACTCAGGACTTGTTCAATCTATTAGTTGAAATGCGCCCATCATCCACAGCAGGATCTCTTGCTGAAAATGTCTGATGTAAGTACTAGCACTAGTCTGTCTCTCAAATGCTAGTGATCTGATGCACCTTACAGAACTGCATCTTCTTGAGTACCACAAGCGCAAGCTCAGTTATCTTCAAGCTTGGAAAAGCCGTCGAACAGTGCGACATGGAATGGACTTTTTCAGTCCCAACCCGCTTCAACTATTCTCAGATCCATATGATGTAAACAACTACAATGACAGACCTATCTCAAACAACATGGTCAGTGAGGTTTTCCAGGACTTTGTCTCAGCAACGTGGGAAAGTGAATCAGAAGAGTACCTTCGCACACTCTCAGGTGAGAACATTCTACTACACTCATCGGTTTAAAAACTGACCTTTACAATCTATGTGCAGGTGTGAGCATCTCATTTGACAACACCTTCTGTGCTGCGACAAAAGCAACTGTAATGAGCTGAGAGAAGAAGAAGTTGAGGGTTTTGAAGGGTGGGATAATCAGTCTGATGAATGAGAACAGTGAGATTGTTGCCTGGGTAAGTTAATTCGAGTGCGTCTGAGACTCTGAGCATGTGCATCTGTTAAGACCATGCACAAAGGGTAGGACTGATTCTGAGGGGCTTGGCTTCAGCTCGTGCGCTGTGCCCCTTACCCGAGTATGTGCCCTTAATTTCAGATTGATGTCCGGAGAAGATCCTAGGAAGTCCGAAGGATATCTGAAGGTGCGGGAAACTTCAGAAGGGCTTTCCGGACAAGTGCAAGTAACTTCCGGATGAGTGCAGGAAAGTTCTGGAGGAACTTCCGGAAATTACAATGAGGTTTTGTCCTGATATGGATAGGTGTAATGGCTACTCAGGACAAGTCCTGAGTGAGGCAAACAGAGGTAAGGCTGCAAGGACAATGTCCAAAGCAGAATAGGTCCGGAGGACCGCGGGAAAGATCCGGACGAACTTCTGGAAACTTGGAGAAATATAGGATCAGAGGGTTGGAGGAGCGGAGCTCCGGCCTAGGGAATTCCTCCTTAGGCCTAAGGAAGATTTCACAAGGAAGGAACTAGTATAAGGACTTAGTGTGAAGACTAGTGCAAGGACTAATATGATATTCAGACTGAGGGACTACAAGACATATACAAGAGTTTATATACTAAGTGACTATCGGAAAGATCAATAAGCAAAGGTCCGAGGCTATGTATGAAGCATAAGCAAAGTTAACAAACGCAAGTCGGAAATGAAGCATAGGTTAATGGATCAGTAAGCATACTGGTAGTAAGTATAACCAAGGTACCGGGAACAAGGAATACTGGATAGGCCGTGTTAACGTTATATGCACAGGAAATGGATTAAGAAGCTTATTGTATATTGGATCGGATATGGTCCGGACGAGATGCGTGGATATATAGGATGT
This sequence comes from Suillus bovinus, assembly GCF_016758785.1. NCBI lineage: Eukaryota > Fungi > Basidiomycota > Agaricomycetes > Boletales > Suillaceae > Suillus > Suillus bovinus. The sequence continues at coordinate 9,091 of NW_024542410.1, read as the reverse complement.
GGCATTAGGGCGATGGGACAAGGATGAATGATGCAGGCTAGCTGCAAAGGAAAAGGGATCTGGATGTGGACGTGCAGATGTGGATGTGCAGAGGTGCAGGGATCTGGATGGGTAGAGGACTGGTGTCACAACCCAATAACGAATTAACGCTGGGCAGAGACTAGGACTCAAACGAAGGTTATCGGACAGAGGAGAACGATGAGCAAGTACGTCTTGGATTGCTACAGTGTAGATACAAGAGGTTTGAACTAAGGAACTATCGACCAAAACATGCTACCTATATACAACTATTGAGACGGAGATTGAAACTGAGTTACAACTACTAGCCAATCATAAAAAGAGAATGGGAATCGTACCATAGAACATCATAGAATATTAAAGAAGCATCACATGATCATATCTTATCTTATCGTATCTAATCTAATCTATTCACAATCAAAGAACTCATCTTCTTCATCAGTCACATCAAAGACACGTGTCGTAGGCGCTAAAGGTATTTCGGGAATGATAGACGTTTTAGAATAGGGTTAGGGTTTGACTTAGGCGCTGTGTATTGACACTTAGGAAGATTCAGGAAAGAATAATGTTTTGTTAAAGGTACTCGTGACATTACCCCCTCTCTAAGGTGAGTGTCATCATGAACGAATGAAGGTCGGATATTCTTTTCTCTCCATCATTTGAAATCTTCCGTAAACAGTACTGAGCCTTTGATTCTTCGGTATTTTCCGGCTGCAGCCATGGGATTCTTCTTATGGAACTTCTGCTAAAGGAATTGGGGCGTTCTTCAAATTCTCTTCTGGCTCCCAAGATGACTCTTCTTTCGGGTATCCTTCCCATTTTACTAGGTATTGCAGCTTTCCTCGGAACAATCGGCTATCTAGTACTTCTTCTACAGCAAATTCTTCCCGATCGTCAATCAATTCTGGAGGTGGTCGGTTGGGAGGAGGATGAGGAATTAATCGAGATGCGTGATGTGGCATAAGCAATTCTACGTGGAAAACCGGGTGAATCTGATATTTTTCCGGCAATTTCAACTTGTAGTTCACTTCACCGATCTTCTCTAGTATTTCGAAGGGACCTAGACGACGATCTGACAGTTTTTGACTTGGACGACGTTGTTTAAGATTCTTTGCGTCAAGCCAGACCTTGTCTCCTATCTTATACTGAGGTGCTTCTTTTACTCCTTTGTCATAGAAACGCTTCATGCGCTCATTGACCATCTTAAGAGTATTTTCGGCATCATCTCTCGCTTCTTTCATCTGATCAACTCTCTCATCGGCGGCGGGGATTACGGACATAGAGTTTGGATGAATCGTGAAATCTGGGTTATACCCGTAGAGAACTTTAAACGGGACTATGACCGGTTACTGTGACTGCATTGTTGTGTGAAAACTCTGCTATCGGCAGCCAAGATACCCAATCATTCTGTCTATATGACGTGAACATGCGCAAGTATTGTTCGACTTCTTGGTTTACGCGTTCAGTCTGTCCATCGGTTCTGGGATGATAGGAGGTCGACGCAGACCATTTCGTTCCTAATCTTTTTGACATTTGTCCCATGAACTTCGATATGAACTGAGTTCCTCTATCTGAAATCACTTTCTTCGGTGTTCCATGATGTTTCCATACATTTTTCAGAAATAGCTCGGAAATACCCTTCGAGTCTACGTCTTTGGTGGTGGGAATGAAGTGTGCTTGTTTCGAAAATCGATCAACGACTACAAAAATGCTATCACACCCTTCACTCTTCGGCAAATCCACTATCAGGTCACAGGTGATTGTCTGCCAAGGTCCTTCTGGAACTTCATTTGGCTGTAAAGGCCCCGTTGGTCTACTCGGAAGCACTTTCGTTTGTTTGCACCTATCGCAACCATCTACGTAATCGTGGACATACTTCGTCATTGAAGGCCACCAATAGTTTCTGGAAATCAATTCTAAGGTTTTAGCTCGTCCAGGATGTCCAGCCGGTGGAGAGTCGTGAAACAACTCCAATATCTCTCGGCGGATCTCTTTGTCATTTGGAACGTAAACTAATCCTCGGAATAACACCAATCCATCCTCCACATTCCACTCTTCGATTCCTCTACGCAATTGAACCGGTGCTGCTTTTAACGTTTCTAACTGCTTTAGCGACTTCAGGGTTCTCGTTCTGTGCATTTTCGTATCTTTTGGAGTAAATGTTTTTCTCCATGCACCAAAACTTGACCTCTTTTAGCAGCTTTTACGGTAAAGAATTCTGGTTTCAAAAGGATGCGATCTGAGTTATCGTTTTCTACCCCCCCTCTATGGTCTGATCTCCGAGAAAGACGGTCTGCTTTGTCATTAACCACACCAGGCTTGTGTTGGAGTGTAAATTCATACTCCGCTAGGAAAAGACTCCATCTAGCTTGCCTTCTGGTCAACTTTTGACTCGTCATGAAATATTCAAGGTTCTTATGATCTGTCCATATTTCAACCGGGTGAGGTGCTCCCTGCACATAGTGCCTCCACTCTTCCAACGCTCTAATGATCGCTAATAACTCTTTATCATGAATGTCGTAATTTCTTTCCGCATCATTCATTGACTTAGAGTAATATGCTACTGGATGCCATAATCCATCTTCCATAAGTTGAGAGAGAACCGCTCCTGTTGCGTAATCTGAAGCATCGGTCTCTATTTTCTTTTTCTTCTCAACATCTGGCATGACTAGAACGGGAGCTTCTGTGAAACGTTTCTTAAGTTCATCAAAAGCTTTCTGTTGTTTCTCCGTCCAGTCCCATTTGACATCTTTTCTTAGCAGATCATTCATTGGTCTGGCTATATCTGAGAACCCAAGTATGAATCTTCGATAGAAGTTGGCAAAGCCCATGAATGCTTGGATATCTTTTACGCATTTGGGAACAGGCCATTTCAATACTCCTTCTACTTTCACAGGGTCCATCGACACATTGCCTTCTTCCACGATCAACCCGAGGAACTCGACTTTAGACTGTTCGAAGCTACATTTCTCAGGCTTCAAGAACAGGTCATTCTCCTTTAACCGTTTCAGGACTTCTCGTACCACCTTTCGGTGTTGCTCCCTATTTCCATTCGTAAAGACCATTATATCATCGATGTAGACGACTACTGTTTTGCCATCTATTAGGTCTCTCAGAATTTCATTCATCATTGTTTGGAAAGTTGCAGGGGAGTTCGTGAGTCCAAAATACATCACGGTCGGTTCGTGGTGACCAAACGGCGTTTTGAAGGCCGCCTTCCACTCATCTCCTTCTTTCATGCGAATATTATTGTATCCCCATCGTACATCCATCTTGGAGTACATCGTGGCACCGGTTAAAGCATCAATTAAATCTTGAGATCTCGGTAGCGGATATGCATTTTTCACCGTTTTCTCATTGAGCTTTCTATAGTCCATTACCGGTCTTAACTTGCCATCTTTTTTGGCCACAAAGAAGAAAGGTGCTGCTACTGGAGATTGTGAATTTCTTATTCGTCCTAGTGCAGTCTCGGTTTTCAACCATTCCTTCAATGTATCCATCTCTTTGGGTGATAACGGATAAGGTTTCGCATTTGGCGGAAGATCGCCCTCATCTTTAAGATCTATCGCATGATCCCACTTCTTTCTTTCAGGGAAGCGCTTAGATTCTTCTTCTGAGAAAACTCCCAGGTAATCATGAAGCCAGTCAGGTACCATTTCTTCTACCGACTGCTTCTTCTTAGTAGCTTCTTCTGCTACTTTCTGCTCCGTGGCAACCGAGGCTTTATAACGAATCCATAGTCTCTCTGGACTCTCTTCGTCTTCTATTTCCTCAACCGTCGCCCTCTTCATTGACATATCTTCTTCATCCTCGTCTTCATCGTCCGTAGGAATCAGATCAGGTACATCATCTATCTTTTTTTGTTCTTTTTTCTTTTCTTTCTTTTTTTGTCTTCTTTCTTTTTTAGTTTCACATTTTACAGGGCATCGAGAAAGTGCAAATCGTCCTGCATTCCAGTCAATCTCTGGATTATGATATCTCAGCCAATCTATGCCGATAATAACATCATCGCTTCCTAAGTCTGTAACCATGAAGGCTGCTTTCTCTTCTTCATGATCACCAATCTTTAGACCTAGTTCTGCAAAATGAGTCATTGATCCAGCGGCATTTAGCGATCCATCAATGTTCCTGACTGAAATAGGCCTTAATAATTTACGGCATTTCACACTGTTCTTCTCAACAAACTTCTCACTGATAAATAATGTTGATGCACCGCAATCCACAAGTGCTTTTACGTCTGCTTGTCGGTTCTTTCCTTTCAACGTTATTCGGAATATAAAAATGCTCAGATTTGGATCTAATATGTACTTCTGATACATCTTGAAACGTAGAAAGAATAGAGAAACGATTGTTCGGGTCTAGGTCTGCAGACTTTGACTTCAACCCCTTTAAAAATCCTTGCCTTTGTTAGAAGCGATCCAATCTGTGAACCACTTCGGCGCGGAGTTTTCTTCGACAACTAGCAGCCGCTTTGACTTGCGCTTTTGGCGCACCTTTACAGTTTCTCGCTATATGGCCTTGTTCTCCACAGCGGTAGCAGGTGAAAGCGCCAGGCTTTCCTTGGGGTTTGGGAGATCCCCTCTGCTTGCCGGAGTCCACATCCATAGCGTCACTGTCTTTGCTAGGACCAGCCTGCCTTGGGTTATTGAAGGTTCTTGGGGTTTCCTTGTTAGGGGTCCACCAATTACTCTTCTTTTTCTCAGCGTCTAGCTCCTCGTAGTTACGTCCAATCTGTATGGAGTAATCAATGAGCTTCTGAGGGTGTCTTTCTCAGATGCTGGAATATGAGCGAGTTGCTCCTTGATCCGGGTTTGTAGGCCAGATCGGAATTTAAGGCGGAGGTCGTAGTCGGAGTATTTGGTAAGTGCAGCCTTCTGCTTGAAAGCTGCTGCGTATTCGGGCACTGATGAAGATCCTTGCTTCAGGGTTTCCAACTCCCTGATAGCCTTTCCTTCTCTGTCGTCTTGGCCCCACATGGTTTCGAATTCTTTCGTCCAGTCCTCAAAGGATATTGGCTTGGAATCAAGCTCAATTACGTATTTCTGCGCCCATTTAGCAGCAGATCCTTTAAGGAAAGACAGGGCAGTTGTAATCTTCTGCCTGTCTGTGATCAGTGGCCATTGTGACATGTATAGTGCCAACTGAGTCGTGTAGACTTCTATGGAGATCGAATCTTTGTCTCCAGTGAATTCTGTGGGCTTCGACAATTTGACTTGCGAAGTATTTGGGCTTTGAGCGAATCTCTCTAGCTTCTTCTTCAGTTCCTCTATCTGTGAGTTTTGGGTCCTGAGTTGAAGTTCTTGTGTTGCATTCTGTGCTCGAAGCGTGTTGTTGTGGTTAAGGAGTTCTTGTGTCCTTACATACAGTTCATGTGTTGCCATGGTGATGGCATTCTGTACATAGTTGGTGAACTCCACTGGCATAGCTATGCCTTGTGGTTGTGGTCCCTGAGGCCCTTGTTCTTGGGGTTCTTGAGGGTTCTCGGGTCCCATTTCTGTTTCGTTAACTTCAGCCATAGTGCCAGGTGCGTTCTGGAATCCGATTCACTAATGACTGTTGAAGAGCGGGTCGTAACGGCTCTTCCGGATAGGAAAAATGATGAAAGGGGAGAGGGAAAAAGGATACGTAAATGGAAAGCTAAAGGGGTCCCCAGTACTAACTGGATCAACCTCGTCCTTTAGGGTCAAAGGGTTCTTTAATCAACCTGACTGACACTTCCCTAATTACTAACTAAGAAGGTGTACGTAAAACTATGCCTTTGTTAAGTGGGAAAAACACTGTGTGCTTCGTGTGTGCTACTTCTCAATTACCGAAAGGGTACAGGTCTAGGACAAGTTATCACTCTTCCAGCCGAAGCTTACAAGTGCGAGTCTCACTAGAATCCCATATCTAAATCCTCGTGGTAACGATGGTAGGACTATCCGCAGATGCGACAGTTCCACTAGACTTAACGAAAGGTTCTACGTGCGTATGAAGAAAGATGTAGGTATGAAAGAAACTATAGTAACGTTGAGCAGGCAGGGTCTTGGGCCAGCACTCAAGTTGTAGCGAGACGCCTAATGTCGTCAACACCTCCGTATACTGGCGGCTGCAATGTAAGGCAGGGCCTGGTATAGGACTACTAACTACAAAAGACTATTTCATAAAAAGCTCAAGCGAGCAAAAGGATGGGTTTCAGAAAATGTGATCGCGGCTGTTTAGGCCGGGCAATGGAAAACGTGTGATGATGATGAGAGATGTGCGAGCGGTGTGCAAAGAGTCGGAGTCTCCTATAGTTCAAACCTAATGTCACAACCCAATAACGAATTAATGCTGGGCAGAGACTAGGACTCAAACGAAGGTTATCGGACAGAGGAGAACGATGAGCAAGTACGTCTTGGATTGCTACAGTGTAGATACAAGAGGTTTGAACTAAGGAACTATCGACCAAAACATGCTACCTATATACAACTATTGAGACGGAGATTGAAACTGAGTTACAACTACTAGCCAATCATAAAAAGAGAACGGGAATCGTACCATAGAACATCGTAGAATATTAAAGAAGCATCACATGATCATATCTTATCTTATCGTATCTAATCTAATCTATTCACAATCAAAGAACTCGTCTTCTTCATCAGTCACATCGAAGACACGTGTCGTAGGCGCTAAAGGTATTTCGGGAATGATAGACATTTTTAGAATAGGGTTAGGGTTTGACTTAGGTGCTGTGTATTGACACTTAGGAAGATTCAGGAAAGAATAATGGTTTGTTAAAGGTACTCGTGACAACTGGAGACATGGATAAGACATCCAGAGGTCCGGATGAGGCATGGGAATATTATCGGATGTAGGTCTGGGATACAGGATATGACAGCATCTGACTTAATATTACTAGCGATTCTGTCATGGCCAGTCAAACACTGAGATAAGTGAACTCCTTCAAGGCCTCAAGGCGCGCTGTGGTGCACTCGATATCCCTCCACCAGAAATCTTTGCCGACAATTGTTGCCATGTGCACAGTGCAGTTGCTGTCATTTTCCCTAGCGCTACCATGAAACTGGACGTGTGGCATTTTATTATGAGGTGAGTGCTACTAGTACATTATTCTCTGAGCTAATCTAATCCTCACAACAAGATATGCGACTGTAATTCTCAATCCTTCAAAGAACCCTCACCAGAAGGAAGTCATTACGGAGGTCTCTGCATGCATACTGAAGAAGCATGCTGAAGGAGGGAGCCCAGCAGAGTATTGGGACTGACATGAGCAAGAGACAAGACTCACCTCCATATTTGAGAAATGGTCACACAAAGGTATGCTATGGTCAGCAGGGGCATGCAAGGTAAGTCCTTGCAAAATATAAAGCCCATTTCAAAACACTGACCAAATTAATAGGTTCATGAAGAGCAGCTTAAGCACGTGCATAAAGGGTGCCTCGAGCGTCCACAGCAAGACATCCGGATGGATGGAAGTCGTGTGGAGGGTTCCCACAAAGGTTGGAACTCACTTCAGTGAGTGCACACCAGTGGGATTGTAACCTTCACAGGGCTTTGCCATGACTTCGTCCTTTGCTGAAACATTTGCGTCTACCTTCTCAAGGGCAACAAAGTCAGGCTTCCTTTCATCCACCCACAGCTCGCACCATGTACACCTCATGGACGGAATCGCAAAGCTCTTCAACTATCTCCAACTCAAGGAGAAGACCATTAGTGCATGCTGCCTACCAGAGCTCCAAGATGTGCCGTCAAATGAGCACTTTGGGCTCATCGAATCGAGCTTTGCATCCACATTTGGCGGGCTACTGGATGTCAGGCTGAAGACTTACCGATCAATCTCAACATGTCCGAAAACAAGCTGCTCAAGGTGCTCAGCGATGATGGTGATGCAGTGGACCTTGTCCTGCAGTCAACAAGGGCTGAAATCCTTGAAGAATTCGACATCGACCCACGGCTCCTCTCTATGCCCGAGGCACAGGCTGAGCCATTGCTGGTGCACCCTCATGCCACCTCAGTTTCCAGCATTGGAACAGACGCTCAGCCGCAAGCTATGAGGAAGCGCAAAGCAGATGATGACACCATTGTCATCTCCGACAGTGAAGCTGATGAGCTGCTGCCCCACAAAATCATGCAGCATATGACCACCACTACTGGGGGTGATACTCCAGAAGTCACTACATCACTGTCAACTCAGGTAAGCCCACTCTTCCTCTTTGATGATCCTCCTTCTACCAATGACTCATCTTACAAAAAATATATGGCTTCATATGAAAAACTTCATTTTACTCCCATTCTCCCTCCTATTGATACCCTCTTCCTAGGCAATAGCATGGGTAACCCACGGGTATTCCGTGCTGTACCCGCACCCATACCTGTGTGGAACTAGACCTGTGTTGTTGGGTATGGGTTTGGGTATGGGTCCATGGGTATTCAGGTGTACTATGGGTACTAAGTATATACATGTAAATGGCTCATAATAAGAACTACAATCAAATCGAATCCATCTGTCGTCAAGCTCGTTCTCTTCACCAACTACCCTCGGGCATCACAGCAACAGCCATAACATCTTGGTCTTTGACCAACCCTAAAAGACTCCAGGAACCTAAGCAAAGCAATGCGCGGACAGACTGGGCAGATAGGCAACTGCAGACATGAGATAACAAGAGGTGGCCGTGGCTAAAATTCGCTCTACATCAACTGACATCGCTACATATACGAGCGAGATGAGTTGCCAACGGACGCGAGGCTGATAAAAAAACTCACCAGGAATTGACAGATAATCTAAGGCCATTTGGGAGAGTCAAGGATACATTGCCTTCTGTTTGGTCCACCAAGCTAAGACATCAGCAACATATTCCAGATCTGTGCTGAGGTATGAATCAAGCTCATCACGGAGCTCTGACTGCTTGGGTGCTGCTAATGCTGGAAGTTCGTCAAAGATGTTATGAGATTTTCACTGGTTAAAACAATGGTGAGAAAACAGTAAAGTTAGACAAGACAATACATACTGCTGATGTTTCCTGGACTTCGTCCTCATCCACAGCATCATACAAGTCGGTGTTGTTAGTAGTGGTTGTGTAAGAGCACTCGAACT
>NW_024542409.1:0-15939 GCF_016758785.1 Suillus bovinus | reverse complement strand
GGATTTGCTATGCTGCTGATATATTGAAAACTAGTAGGTCCCACTAAGCCAGAATTTTGAGGGAGTTCCTGCATGCTTGGAAGCAAAGGAACATCCTCGTATTCAGGTTCGGTGACTCCCTGTGAAAGCAGAACAGTCAGGTCCTTGTCACCTTCAATTGCCTGGAACTGTGCCAGTAACATCTGATACACATTCCAGAACGAATCCAATGACACTTGAGGATTGCCTAGTAAAGCATAGAGGTATTGTGCGCATTGTTCAAATGAAGGTGGCACCAGATCGAAGACTGGGTGATTAGAGGGAGCATATATTGCTTCAACCTCGTCAAAGAGCTCGCTTGGCACTGGAATCTTGAGACAAGTAAGTAGTGTCATTGTTGAGTGGTGACAATGGGCAATGTACCTTGAAGTCAAGTGAGTTAAATTCACGATGTTTTGCGCGGATGATTGCAGGAATGCCATGAGGAAGAATCTTGTTTTTATCCTTGCGAGGAGCATTATGGTTCCGTCGACGAGCCCATGCATCAAGTTCAGCCTGGAGCCATGGAATTGCAAGCCAGTGAAACACATAGCTACATTATTGATGGTGATTGTCAGTGAATGTGTATCTGATGAAAGATCACATACTTTTGCAAAGTGTTGTTTATGTCATATAGTCCTCTCACAACACCTTCAGCCAGCATGTTCTCAAAGCCCGGAGCGAAGTCCCTACGGAATACAGACCACATGATTTCAGGCTTGATGTTCTGGTGCTTTTGCATCCAGCGGTGCTGAAGTGTTCCGTTGAGCCCAGGATCTAGGTGATGGTGAATCATTGTTTGGGTGTTGGCAACCGCAAAGTTCTGGGAACCTGGATCACTCTGGGTAATCAAAGGTACCGCTAAGATACAAAACAAAATACAATCAATGTCTGATGGATGTGAGAGCGATGATGACATACCCCCAAGTTTTCGACAACAGTCAAGGTAGTATCGTGCAATGAGGCGGGGATTTTTGTTGGTCCACCAAACTTTGAGCCAGTTAATCCACCCAGTGAATGGATCGAGGCTGATATGCAGCCATAGCCCAAAGCGCAGCCATTTGTCATGCTGGTCTTGGGGCCAGACATCATTAACTCCTGCGCACCAAAAACACCTGCGCTTGAGTCGTCCACAATGCCTAGCTTGCACAGCAGTTGGCTCAGTGATCTTGAGCAGCTTAGCAATCAATTCACTGATTGAAGACAGATTTAGCTGTGAAGAGTATCGCCTCGGTGGGGAAATCACTGCCAAATCTCCCGGACATGCAGTTCAATGGATTGGAGAGTATGTTGCTGTTGCCTAGTGCGTTTCCAACCCCAGCCATTTCGCATCCGACGAAAGGTGATGACACTGGCACAACAAATATTTAGTTTACTCAAATTGGGAATATGTAAGACACCATGACACAAACCTGAGTCCATATTCTTCCTGGTTGTAGTGGTCTTTGAGATGGTGCACGATTTCAACATCGCTCATCCCAAGCGTGAAATAAAACTGAGCCGGTTCTTGAATTTCATTGGCAGGGGCTATGCTCACCCAACAATCAATGAAAGTTTTTAATGATGCAGGATTACAACTCACGACATGGTTTATGCTGGTTGGCACGCCGAGGACGATCAGTCATAATGTCCCGGGCCTGTGCACTGGAGCGATGTTAGCTAAAGCAAAGCCGGATTCCTGACACTTTGCGTTTCGAGCTCTTTAAGGCACGATCAGTATTCCCCGAGTCACTACCTGTAACCACCCTGATTGCTGCCAATGATAATCAAATTTAACTATCGACAACATTAATACATAGAGGTCAAGCAGTGGTTGGGGGTCTGACAGGTGAAAACCAAACAAACTTGCTTAGCGAAGCTGATCACTCCCGCTTTCCATAAGAATTCATAAAGACAACCTGCGCCCGACCCGTCTGCATCTGTACCACTACATCAGGATGTCGATCCTTTGACATGGTGTCTGACGCGGCTTGAGGCATGCACAGACAAATCATGGACACCGTATTGGACTCATTGCACACGGTGTAGACGAGCAACTAGTAATCTCATATCACATTGCAGGAAATGTCTGGGAGTGAGCCTACGTTTACAGTACAGGTAACAGCATTATCTTACTGTGCCTTATCTTGTTGGTTGTACTGTAAACAAGTTGTTGAATACAGAGCAGTTCAAGAATCAACGAGATCTCAACAGCGAGTAATATTCATTCCTGATCGTCACATCAGCTCCCTCCGTCGATGGACGGTCCCGAGGATCAGTAGACCAACACTGCTCGATAAATGCCCAATACTTTTCAGGGAGCTCAGGATAACGAGATCGGAAAGGCTTCTCCGACCTAGCTATGCATAGTACAATTGCAGCATCATTCGCGAGGTAATAATAAGGAATTTTGTTGCTGAGGACCTAAAGGAAAACTTCATGATGCCATCGATAAGTCGAGAGTCTTCCAGACGTACCTGCAACATGATACCGCCGAACGAAAAGATGTCGCTCTGCTCGCTCGGATGAGTTGGAGATCCGTCTTCCCGCTCTAGTACAAGAAGTTCAGGAGCCATCCATCGCGTGTTTCCTTTGAGCGTGGACGTCCAAGAAGCCTGAGAGGCACTTATGACCTCGGAATACATCAAGGAAAGACCGAAGTCAGCAATACATGCAGTGCCGTCACCACGGATGAGCACATTAGGCTGGAGCTCGCATCTCAATTAAATTGTAACTATCGAGAAGATCGAACTCACTCCATTGAAGTCACCGTGGATGACACTGTTAACGTGAACTATGAGGAGTACTTAGAGCTCTGTCCGGCAACAGTAAGGTCTCTCACTCACGATATTGCAGACCAGCTATGATATCTCTTAGCTAAATTTTCTATCAGTTTTCTTGTTGACCCAAATACACGAAGAGAGGACTTGCCAGCTGGAATCGTCGAACGAGAGTCAGAGCCGCACCCTCACGCTCCAAATAGACTGTCAGATTACCATTCTCCGCCCAAGGACTGACTATCGCTGGAAATGGGCCGAAGCCATGCGTATAACCATAAACGCGCAAAATATTCGCATGCTTGAGGTTGGCACATATCCTGAGTTCACGCTTGATCCTCTATGAAGCGCGCCCTGTGGTGTAAGTGATAGACTCAATCCTTCGGTGAGACACTTGCTTTCATCTTTTTCATCTTCGCTGGCCCAAGTTGATCATCAACATACATCTGCAATGCTTTCACTGCGACCTGCAAAATTGTTAATTATAGACAGAAGGACAGACAAAAGACGGCAAACTAACTTTGACCGAACTACGATCGATGTAAAAAGTACATTTCCAGATCTCCCCAAACCCACCACGAGCAATAGGATAGTCATCGTCTTTGGTGATATATTTTGAAAGGTCTCGGAGCATTACTTTAGTAGGGAGATCATCAAGCTCATCATTGCGAGCGCAGATATCTGTATACATATGGGAAGAAGAGGGAAGGATCTCGCGAGGGTCGAGAGGTGGCTGGGATAACCATGGACCTACTGTAGAAGACGGTACATGCGGTGGCGGGGAAAGAACTGTAACAGGCGATATTGTTGTACTTGGGAGTCCTCCGTTGGAATGCAGTGTGTTCTGGCGCAGTGACTGGAATCCTTGTTCGGAATGCCTGCCAAACATCTTATCAGGCGACAACTGCATGTCAGTGAGCGGTCGCAGGTCGGTAGGCGGTATGTAAGAGGTTTTGGGGTGTCTGCTAGTCCAGGATTCGGACCCTGTGCGACGACGGGTGGAACTGATAGAGAGAGGTAACAAAGAGTAGGAAGGGAGTCTCCGTTGCGCATTTGGTGAGGCATCACTAGTGGAATGATTCACAGTGAGAGAGAGCGCGTCAGACTGCGAAAATAGGATTAATAGAGTGGTGTGAATGAACAAAAGAAAGGGATGAGTACATAAGCCAGGTGTGGGTGTGTAGGAGCACTTGTCTTCAAGAAAATGTTAGTACATGAATGATTTTGGGGTTGGCTGCGCACTTTAATTTGTGGTACAGGTTGAATACTAGCAAGGATCTCAGGGGGAATGTTGCATAGGTAGATGCTGTAATCATCCATTATAAGGGTGGTGTAAACTAGTTGGCGCGAGTCGGGTGAGAGGATAAGGCGGTAGATCGACAGGGCAAAGAATGAGGCGAGGAGCTGGCGGGACTCGAATGCCCAGAGCTTGATGGTGTTGTCTTTAGCAGCACTAGCGAGGAGAGCACAATCAAATGAAAGTGCTAGACAGTTGATGCTCCTAGTGTGTCCTTCAAAGGGGGCTCCAATAGTCTGCAGTGCAAGTGCGTCGAATTCATAGATCGTCTCATTTGAAGCCTCGTCTGTAAAGCTGAATGCAGCTACGATGGTTTTATCTTTGGTGGTCCAAAACACAGCTGGTGCACATGTATCATGACAGACCCCTTCTACGCTCATGTGAACGTCCAAATTCTGTGATTGGACATCCCAAACTTCAAGGGATTTGCCCCAGAATGATATTGCGGCGAGTTTCTTTGAGTCTTGTGAGAATCGAACTGCACCCACCCACTTGATACTTTTAAATGGGCCAGCCACGAGTTGATCTCCTTCTAAACTCCATATCCGCACTGTACCATCCAATGACGCGCTCGCCAGTAGTGTGCTGTCCCCGGAGATATCGATGCAGTTGATGCTAAATGAGTGTCCTTCAAATGTTCTCACGGCCCCCGTCTCGACCTCACAGACTTTGAGCTCCCCAATGTTGAAATCCCCACCTGCGGAGACAACCCATCGACCATTCCTTGATACCCCTACAGCATGTATGTCCCGCTGAGAATTATCTCGCGCCTCCTCGATTTCCTTTCCCGTTTCCAGGTCCCATTCACGAGTGGTCTTATCGCTTGACCCGCTAATTATTCGCTTTCCGTCCGGAAAGTACGAGATGGACCGAGGAAGATCTTTGTGACCCTCCAAGGTCAACACAGGAGTCAGAGTTGATTTACTTCTGGGTTGTCGCGATCTGTACATCATGTCCCGTTTCTCCGCCAACGAGGTTTAGCAGATGCGGACAATGTTTTATTTGGAAGTATTCGAAGGACCGTCGGTGAGGTATACTGCGACCTTGCGTGGATAGTGATTTCGAAGGATGCCTAACTCGTTGGACGGTGCTGGTGCACTTTACCTGCCGATGGTCACTTCGTCAACGCTAACAGTCCAGATTAGTTTGATGTTACCTGGAGGCTAGCAACTTGGAAAACGAGCGAGCAAATCAGCTGCCTGAATGTGCATGCGTATCACAACCCCTTCCCTAACACGCACCTTCAGCATGGCGCCTGTGCGTTGCACAGCATTTATTTTTACCCATTGCCTCATGTCCATCAAAATTGCTTGTTTAGGCACAAGTTAATCATGCACTTTTAATGCAACGAATGAACGAGTTCGACCAGTGTGGCTCACCAAATCAACAATTTTGGAGGTCGACCTCCTGATGATTCTTAATAAGATGGGGCCTTCATTTTGCATAAAAGCAATCGCGACTGTATGGTCTTCCGCATGCGAAATGCTATGCCATCCCGAGAGTACCCTCGCCGTTCTGGAACATGAGCAGCCTCACAAAAGTCTCTACAGCGTAGTTCATTTAACGCTTTGCATGGTCTGTTCAGCTCATTGATGTGGCGCTTTTCTGTACGCATTTCCGGCGGCTCGGTGTTAATCGTGTCCATTCTGTCATGCTGTCCATTTGCGTGCTTTTCGCTTCCTTTCACCCTGAACTTACTCTTCAACTTCTCAAATGCGTTCCTTTTTTGCGCAGATCGTGCTCGAAGGATATACTGCAATGCCACTTTATGGACAGAATTCAAGTACTCTGTTCACGTCGTCCCCCTCGGTAGTGATTCACGTCAGCGGTTACGAATACTCGTTGCGAATCATTGACAACAACCTCTCACTGTGACAAGCATCTAGCACACTGGAAACCCCGAAATCAGCAAAACACGGAGTGCCATCGATCGCCATGGATAAGCACGTTGGGCTTTCATAGCCATGACCGAAGTTCCTGTGCTAGAACATCAATATTACTATTTCCCAAACTGATCAATGTTGTATATGTGCTCTTATGGAGAGTGGCGTACGTATATGCTGTAGTATTAAACCTCTCACTCAATCATTCAACATTCTTCATGACCGATCTCTGTTGCCAATCCGCATTATGTACCAGCGAATACGGGAGCATTTTTGTTAAAAAAACTCTAGCGCAACATAGAGACCCATGCTATTAGCTCAACCGTTCTCGGGTCATATACCGACCGTGTCAGCATTGGCTTTCGCTTGAGCGTCTAAAAAAACATTGCTTTGACTCGTTTCCTATATTTGACGTGCCTGCCCTCGTCTCGAATTATTTTCGCCGTATTCACCATAGGTCTATCGGCAAATAAACGTGGTGTAGGCGGTGATGCCCATGCCACGAATGTCCTAGGTAAAATGAGGACGGAGAAACGAATCCATTCCAAAACACTGTAAAGCCATCGATGGCAACACACCGTGGCAACTCTTTATACTCTAGTTTGGTTGTAAAGTTCGTTAGACGGTCGTGCACGTTCTGAATATGTAGGTTGCTGTAGCGGCACTGATGCTGAATCCAAGACCTGAGTCATTACCAGCGAAATTCTCACTAGCCAAATACATACGGAAGAGCAACACGTCGTGCGTTGCGACCTGTCAATAGCCCTCACGTTAATAATCATAGGGATTTTCAAAAATGGCCAAAAGTGCTTCGCCTGCTGGAGCCGGTCCAGAGCATTAGTTTATCCGTGCTGCAAGTTCGGGTGAGGTTTGTGAGGACTACATTTCATCGTTGGTGACTAGGCTCATGAGCATTCAATAACCCCCACCTTCATCGTACTTGTTAAATGGATCTGTAAAACATAGGTGAGCGTAGTGAGACATAGCAGAGAGACATGCATGCT
The DNA here is from genome assembly GCF_016758785.1 of Suillus bovinus. NCBI lineage: Eukaryota > Fungi > Basidiomycota > Agaricomycetes > Boletales > Suillaceae > Suillus > Suillus bovinus. Next base: position 8,981 of record NW_024542409.1, on the reverse strand, counting down.
AATACTGGTCAATGACGAAGATTCTTCTGTCATTTGAATGCAATCACTGACATCCTGAAGTTAACCAAGACTGAAGTCATCAGTTGAGATGAATCCATATCATCTAGCATTTGCTTCGTTAGCACTGACGAGTTGACTTCGTGATGTTGTTACTGAGTACACGACACGACAAAAACATTTCGCCAGGGCCAGAGGAAGTGTCCGCCATCCTGAATATATTAACAATAAAAACCATGAGAGGGCAGAGTTGCATCGACGACTCTCGATGTTACGAGTGGTACGTACGCGTGCAAGGAGAGAACGAAAAGAATCACAAAATAAGAACGCCCTTAATAGGACTGCTAACGAAGTGAAGATGGTGAACAGCGGGTGCGGGTCATAGGGTATGGCATGTGCGTCGCCAGCTGGGACATCCGAAACCTCGATCTCGCTCGTCAATGTCAGAAATGCATTTAACATGAACATGAATTCGGCATGTGCTGTTACAGGCAAGTGATCAACGTAGGAATTGGTGTGGCACGTTCATCGCTAACGTTGGCGAGTTGGACTTGATTCCTACAGCTTACTTGATAGCAAGCAAGACTCTCTTGCCAGCTCCAAAACAAGACCCTGAGGCGTGCGGGACCACCTGGATGTAATTCACGAACATTAATTCATGAATGAGACGCTGCACGTATAACGCACTTAGTCGCAACATCAGGAAGCGAGTATTTCCAGTACCCACAACAATAAAAAAATAGAAACACGCTCACAACACTCACAATTGCTTGCAGAACCTCAACTCGTCCGATCTTGGGCGGAATACGCCATAAAGGACAGTGACAACTGCATATAGACAGGCTCGCATTGGTGTCTTTACGATCCAGAAATCAACCAGACATCTCATGGCCGCTCACACCCCAATGCAAACGAGATGTTTAGGAATGCTAGAAAATGATTGAGGTCTAGTGCTGGTGAGTTAGGTAAAATATTGAATGCAACTTGCCCAGTTCACCAGTGCCAAACCGACAACCTGAGGTATACATATGAGCATATATTTGAGAAAGGAAGCGACGAGTACTTGGCAGGCTGTGAGGAATGGATCGGAGAGGTCAAACAAAGCAAAAATACTGCTCGGGGTCACAATAGCGGCCCATGAGCGTATCGTGTATAGACGTCAATGAACGATCACGTTTTAAGGACAGCCAAATAAGAACGTCCCCAGACACCCGCTGGCTATACTTACAAGGAGCGGAGCGTCGTAGAATGTAACCCATCCAAGCTTGGATGGTGATAATTTATGAGGGAGTAGCAGGGGCAGAGCGAAGAAACAAAATTTTGATGTGGGCGTGTTTGAGGATCCCTGCAACAGTGACGATATCCGTCTCAGCGATGGACTGGTTACAGCTCATCTGAGTCATCACGAGGGAGGAAGATGGGACTGAAGTATTTATAGATCAGCGAAGATTTGAAACTCAGTGCAAGGTGGCTTCAAGCTGAGGAAGGAAATTATCTTACCGGCTGGACTCGTGCTTGCATCGTGTGATCCCTGCTGCGAGAGCTTCTGCAGGAAAACACGTTCCAGCATTGCGAGAGACAGCATGGAAAATCTCCGAGTCGTATTTGTGATTGTTTGGCATACAGGTGTGTGCTGCACGCGTTGACCTTGAGGGAGTAGATTATATTATTGTCTAGATATCGTTTCTACCGTCCTTCCTTTGTTTCATTATCTACCCCTTATATAAGTGTTTTAACCGAAAGACTAGCAGATCAGCGTTCAATACGATGGTCTTCAGTCTCTTCACTCGCAAGCCCGATTCATCATCCAACATACAACTACATACACCCTCTCCCTCAATTTCCCACACTGACTCCCCATTAGCCCTCTCGCCCACACCACCACCCACTACTGCGACAGAGCCTGAGCCAGAACCGGAGGTAACAGACCCAAGCGTCTTGTATGACCTCGTACGCTCCGTCCCTCCCCAGACCCTACACACATACACCCTCGCCCACCTCTGCCCGACCTCCGATCCCCCACTGATACCCCCCTCCCCACGCACACTAACCGCACTTACCCATTTCTTCCACGAACTCTCCCCGCCACCACAACTCCATTGCGTGCGCTGCCACTCCTCCTTCTTCGAACTTTCAAATACAGATACATCTTGCCGCATTCCACATGACGATGAAAGCGCACTCGTTGATCGTTCTGCGTACGAGACCTTGTGGGGATGCTGTGGAAGGAGCGTCGAAGGGACGGGAGATATGGGTCCCCCGGATGGGTGGTGTTATGAGGGAAGACACACAGTGAGCATCATTTCGTATTTCGTATTTCAAAGACTAATTTCAAATAAAGACGGACACCAAACGCGCGCGTTTTCGCGCAGATTCTACCATCCACGACGATAAACTAGTGTCATGTTCTGCGACGGGATGTCACGGCCGTAAACGCAAGCGGAGTATATCCGTCTCCAGCAGTGACCTGAGCGCCAGCATAAGAAAGAAAGACAAGGCCAAAGTAAACGCAAAATCAAACGTCGATGCTTCGCCCAAGTCAGCTTCCAAACCCACTTCAAAAGCATCCACGCCTAGGCCTACACCCAAACCCCTCTCCAAATCTGGTACATTCATATCATCAGTTACCCTTATCCAAGCACGCAGCACACCCCTACCTAAATCCAACCTCCACAAATCCCATGTCGCATCACCAACCGTAGACGCTGTTTCTGAATCTGAACCCGACCCACAACCAAACATTCCCTTGCGTCCTGCTCGAGAACGCACAAGAACACGCTCCACTGTAGACGAACAAAAGATCCGTCCTACTGCAGATGACAAAACTCGCCTGCTTGCTGACGATAACATGTGTAAACCACGTACGCGCAGCGCAGCACGGGAAGAGCGTAGTCTTTCGCGCACCAGAACGGTGGTGAGAGGCGGTTCTGTCCGTATGCTGCGTGAGCGCGAGAGGGAAAGGGAGAAAGAGAAGGGTATAGGCGAGTCAGATGGTGACGACAGGGGACGAACAAGGGGGAGGGAGGTGAAGAAGAGAAGGGTGGGTGTATGAGTCAAATTTTGAATGCCTGTGTGGCGTGGATGAGAATGGATGGGTGTGAATGACATACTATAGTACTATTATTTTCTTGTTTAAGTCGGTGCGACAACGCTGACGAGTACGACGCTGGCAGTCGATATAACCCTCTTTTGTATGCTACTACTACCCCACTATATCCAGAGATTCACAATCTGTATCTATCCTAGTAATCGAGACTGCTAGAAAGCGATCTACTTACCGGCATGAAATCTGATTATTGAATCGGTAAATCTTCCTTATGAAATCACAATTGAAACGTTGCCATCCTCACACACCCCGTCTCCAATCCTGTATACCACCATACATAAGATCGATTTCAGGGAAGAAGAGCTGAATGGTTCGTATCAGGCTGAGTTTGGTTTGAAACTCCGGCTAGGACATCCTGTAGCATCATGTGCTGCAGTGCATTTCCTTCGGCAATCTCGTGGTCGCCGATATCGATAACTATGAATAGAACTTCAAAAGAATCAAGTCAACCTGAGAGGTCTCTTAGGCTCCCTCATTATCCCATTGATACTTTTTCACCCAATTAGCTCACGCTGCAATGAGTGAAGATCATAGGCTAGGTCCTCTTCCAGAGACCTCCGACTCAGTCAACGCTCGTGAAAGCTCGGTATGTGGGCTCACTCACTATGTACGAGCGCTCATGAAATTCGTCACTGCTTCCAACAATTTCTTCGTCCAGAACCAACCCTCTAGTCGAGTTCGGCAGGCTTTTAAAAAAATTAATAAAGGCATTACCAAGAAACTTTCTGTAAGTAGACTGCTATCATTGTCGTGATACTGAATATGGCTAACTCTGTGCAGAAACCGTTCAAGTCTTCCCCCAACCGCGTTCCTGCGGTCCAAAACGTCGACCCTCAAGGTACTTCATCAAGTCCAAATATCAAGGTAACTGATAGAAATTGTAATCCTAGTCCTTCAGTTGTCTTATCGGAGGCGCCCAGAATACGTCACATCTCCATCCATCCGCCACTAGCAAGCGTCCCACTACATCTAACATTCCCAGCGACTCCGTGAACCAAGGACTATCCGAAGAGCCTGCTTCGCAGGTATTTTCGTCAAATGTCTTGTTTTTCTCATCTAATTGTTACGGTCCAATAGGTTCACGCCGCCCCTTCTGGCGAAACGGGCAGTCCTGATCCTCAATTAATCGAGGCTGAACTTCACGGTGCCCACAAGGCTTCAAAACGCATTAAAACACTCGGGAAACCTGCGCTATCTGTGACATCCGTTGCCAACAATGCCACAGCAGATCTCACTGCTGTAGATAATTTCCAGACCAATTACCTCCAACCCCTGAAAATTTTCGACGCTGCCATTAAGAAGATTGCAAATGTATAGGTCTCTCACCTTAGCTTATTTGGTGGCGAACTAATCAAGCTATAGGTGCATCCATATGCAAAGATAGCGTTGGGCGGACTTTCTGCTGCAGCCAATGTGCGTTCTATGTTGCCTGAAGATGTGCCTCCAGCTCAGCAGTCAATTTTCCATGCAGATTATTCTTGCTCAAGCGGAGCGCGACGAAGCGGTCTTTCTCCTTCTGCAGAAATTAGATGAAGTATATGGCTTCATTACTCAAGATGAAATTCTTTCAAAGGTTGAATCGATGCACGATGTTTTCGGAAAGATCGCTCAGCAGACTCTCGAGTGTGCCCGTTTCATCAGGGACTACTCGGAGACCAAGAGCTTCTGTGAGTTGTCGGATTATCGCATTGGCACGTGGCTTTTATACTTACTATGACAATAGGGAAGAGAGTCGGTAAAAACATCCTCACAGAAACAGATGATATCATCACACGGTACAACAACGCCTTGGATGGGCTCATGCAGCTATTTCGGGATCAAACTCTTCGGGACGTAGCTATCTTTGTCCAGTTTGCGGGTAAAGATTCTTACATGCCTCTAATCTTAAATGTACTCATACTCTCAAAGGTGAAACCCTCGATCTCAGCGGCATGGCTTATGCAGGAGGTGCGGGACTAGATACTACGAAGCAATGTCTGCCAGGCACTCGCACGGACATTCTCTCCAAAATTACCAACTGGATAAACAGCGGCGGAGATTCTGTTCAGCGTGTTATGTGGCTATCCGGCCCTGCAGGCAAAGGCAAATCAGCCATCGCCCACACGATTGCCAACTGGTTCAAGGAAACAGGAGGCCTTGGTTCATGTTTTTGTTTCGACCGGCACAGAGAAGCAGATCGTCGCCATGAAAAGATCTTCTCCACCATCGCGCGCGACCTTGCTGATCGTGATCCAGGGATGAAACGAGCGTTAGCGGATGCAATCAAGAATGCAAACTCGCTCAAGAACACAACAGACATTATCCAAGAGTGGCGTGAGCTTCTCATGGAACCGCTAAAGAAGTTCTCTGCGTCAAGCGTAGGGCCTGTCTTGATCGTGATCGAAGCACTGGATGAGAGTGGTATATCGGAGACGCGGCGTAACCTCCTCCGCATACTCGCCGGTAAACTTAAGGACAAAGGACTTCCCCAAATCACCGAACTCCCTTCCAACTTTCGAATTCTCGTCACTTCTCGTCCGGATCGCGATATAGAAAAGCAATTTGAAGGTGCTCGTCATATTTTACGATTGTCCATGGACGAGATTCCAGCAGCGGTGGCAGAGCGCGATATATGCGCTTTTGTATCTGACAAGCTAGAAGGGCTGTTGCGTTTTGGGGACGAAGAGTTCGCAAACCTCGCTGCGAAAGCCGATGGACTTTTCGAGTGGGCACGTCTTGCATGCGAGTACATTAAGGAAGATCTTCCCGGTGTAAACGCAAGGTCTCGCTTTGAAACTGTTATTACCCGCGATCCTGGGAAGTGGACAGATAAGCTTTATGATATGTATCGGCTTATTTTGTCAGATATCTTTCCGCGAGATCGTTATCGTGATGACGAGTACCAGGAAGCACTAGCGGGGTTTCGTTCCGTGATGGGACAGATACTCAGCATGGCTGAACCCCTTCCTTTTGATTCCCTCGCCGCTGTGCGGGACTGCTTTCCAAGCCACAACAAAGATTATAAAGTGGACATCGGACAATATATGGGAGCCCTCCTCAGTGGCACATCGGGCTCACCTATTCCTGTCCGACCCCTTCATGCATCCTTCCAAGAGTTTCTTACAGAAAAATCATCCAGCGGTGACTTTTTCGTCGAGGTCTCTAAGGCGCAACAACGCGACCTTGCATTTGCGTCACTACAAGTGATGGAAAATTGCCTTCGCTTCAATATCTGTGATTTGAAGTCGTCTTACCTCCCTAATTCTGGAGATCCGGAGCTGCCTCAACGAGTCAAAACATCCATTTCACCACATCTGTCCTATTCCTGTCGATATTGGGCTGCGCATGTATCAGCATCGGACTTCGACTCGGAGCTTGCCAACACAATAAAGTTATTCTTCGACGACGAGCGACTGCTCTTCTGGATTGAGGCACTCGGCCTTCTTAATGCAATCAGGGGCGCAATAATTGTGCTTCCACTTATTGCTCAGTGGTTGAAAGTGAGTACATGGCTACCAGATAACGTCGGATGAAATGAACGTCTTACAACCAATCACAGGGCCATTCTGGATACGAAGATGTGCGGTCTACCACAACGGATGTGCAAAGATTCATTCAAGTCTTTGGGTCCATGATTTTGCACAGCACCCCACATTTGTATTTATCAGCGCTGCCATTCTCACCCATCAACTCCACCATAGCTGCCAATTTTACCGCGAGGTTTCCGAACAACCTTCGCCTGACATCCGGACGTCATGTGAACTGGACGGCTGTTCAGATCGTGATCAGACTGCATGCTCTAGTCACTTCAGTCGCGTTCTCACCGGATGGTACTCGCATAGCGTCTGGTTCGGGGGATCATACCGTGCGGCTGTGGGATGCATGGACGGGACAACCATTGGGCAAGCCCTTGGAGGGGCACACTGAGGTAGTTAACTCAGTCTCGTTCTCACCGGATGGTACTCGCATCGCGTCTTGTTCTTTGGATAACACTGTGCGATTGTGGGATGCATGGACAGGACAGCCATTGGGTGAGCCCTTGGAGGGGCACACTGAACCGTTTACTCAGTCTCGTTCTCACCGGATGGTACTCGCATCGCGTCTGGTTCTTGGGATAATACCATGCGGCTTTGGAATACAGCGACGGGACAGCCATTGGGTGAGCCCTTGGAGGGGCACACTGGACCAGTTTACTCAGTTTCGTTCTCACCGGATGGTACTCGCATCGCGTCTGGTTCTTGGGATAATACTGTGCGGCTGTGGGATGCATGGACGGGATATCCATTGTGTGAGCCCTTGGAGGGGCATGCTGGAGTAGTTCACTCAGTCTCGTTCTCACCGGATGGTACTCGCATCGCGTCTGGTTCTTGGGATAATACTGTGCGGCTGTGGGATGCATGGACAAGACAGCCATTGGGTGAGCCCTTGGAGGGGCACACTGGAGGAGTTGAATCAGTCTCATTCTCACCGGATGGTACTCGCATTGCGTCTAGTTCGGAGGATAATACTGTGCGGCTGTGGGATGCATGGACAAGACAGCCATTGGGTGAGCCCTTGGAGGGGCACACTGGAGGAGTTCACTCTGTTTCGTTCTCACCGGATGGTACTCGCATCGCGTCAGGTTCTCTTGATAATACTGTGCGGTTGTGGCATGCAGCTACGGGACAGCCATTGGGTGAGCCCTTCGAGAGGCACACTAGAGGAGTTAACTCAGTTTCGTTCTCGTCGGATGGTACTCGCATCGTGTCTGGCTCTCGGGATAATACCGTGCGCCTGTGGGATGTAGCGACGGGACAGCCATTGGGTGAGCCCTTGGAGGGGCACACTGGAGGAGTTCACTCAGTCTCGTTCTCACCGGATGGTACTCGCATCGCGTCAGGTTCTTGGGATAATACTGTGCGGCTGTGGGATGCATGGACAAGACAGCCATTGGGTGAGCCCTTGGAGGGGCACACTGGACCAGTTTACTCAGTCTCATTCTCACCGGATGGTACTCGCATCGCGTCTGGTTCTATCGATAATACTGTGCGACTGTGGGATGCAGCGATGGGACAGACATGTCAGGAGAACACCAATTCCCATTCATTAGATAGAAGTTGCACAAACCCTCACACACAGGATCGTCCCGCCGTGTCACCCATTACTTGGAACCATCACTCCATTTCATTCTCATCTAATTTCAAGCTGGAACACGCGCTGTGTAACCCTGCTGACCTCCTTGAGGATACCTCGCATCATGATTCCGATTGGACCCCTTTCTTACTGCAGTCTAATGGATGGATGATGGGACCGGATCGTCGTCTCCTTTTCTGGGTACCTCCCGCTTCCCAACATGCATTTTATACTCCTTGGACTTTATTGGTCATTCCAAGAGGAGGTGCCGAGCTTGACTTGAGTCGCATGGCACATGGGACACGCTGGTCAAGTTGCCGAGACGCGTGAGTCCTTAGTCCTTACCATCTGTCCTCGCATTTGTTAAATTGAATATATCTAGCCCTACCCCACGATGATGTTTTTGTGGCAGTTGATTCACGGAGATGTTAGATAGAATGTACACACTTGACTTCAAGTCGCTGTCTTGCCTGCATATTCACTATGCCGAAGTTTCAATTCGATTGATTCGTGCTGCACGGTCGCTAATACCTGTGTCAGCGAATTGAGCGATGTTAGTTGGACAGGTTTGAGGTACTGCAACTACATATCCCTCCTGCTCCCCTAGTTCGACAGCAAGGACGGGTCGTGGATCTCAGTACTCGCTTCTCCGTTCTCTGGAAATAGCTGGGCAAAGGATATGGCATTACATGCAGGACGAAACATCGATTAATGATATTTATAGACTGAAACGTCGAACATTTTCGCTCACAGCGCAGCCAAATCACAAGTCCAGAACACTAAAGGC
>NW_024542408.1:0-15964 GCF_016758785.1 Suillus bovinus | reverse complement strand
CATGCAAATGTGGACAGACTATGTATTATATACGTTCAAGGTACTGCTGTCTTGTTATTGAACCCCCCCCCCCCCTCAAGTGGCTCTATGGGAGTGGTGCTACACCGAATACTGGATGGGAAGTGGATATAAACACGACGGGGAAGAATACCCCTGGACACAGGTATGGATTGAATAATATTCTCACCAGATACTCAATAGCTGTCTTTTAGGCACGTGGCACATACGCGCAAGTTTACAACGAACAACTCCTTCCAGACGGACCACTCCAGCCATTCCGAACGGAACAAGGAGACTACTGGACCTCTTCTCAGGCACGATCTTGGATCAAAAGCCTACCCCAAGTGTACGTAGCAATTTTTTTAATTAGATAACATAAATTTACTTTGAATAGATTATTCGTTTGACAAGTTTGAAGAAATTAAGGTCGATCAAGCTGCCACATCGTCCCAACAGCGTGTCGAGGCACGCAAAAGGGTGCAAGTCTACTATGGTTTCAATCCGCAAACTCAGGCGAAACAGGTGGCCTCACCCGCTTGGAAGCACTTGCCTGTTCCAAACAATGAAGATCCTGCTGTGCCAAGTGATCATACCGTTATCCCTCACTACCGCACATTCTCTGTCCATGTGAAACTTCTGGAACATGCATACAACCGCTCTTACTCATTCCAGCTCCACCATAAAGGGAATGCTCATTCGAGTCCGCAGCTCGTAGGCACCGTCTCAGTTTTTACACGGCCAGACAATTCTCCTTGTAAAGCATGTGCTACGCGTCGTGAGGCGGGATCCGTAATTCGCGGATTGATTCCCATTCCTCCCGAATTGATCCAAAGTATCATCAAATCAAACGGAGGCGCAGATGTAGGGGTTTCGTTCGATCAGACCCTCGCTCACATCAAGCGGGAGTTCGTTGGAAGGCTTGTGGATGTTACTGGCACACAGCTCGCTGGGGCTGAGGGAGGGCTGGACGTGATCCAGGTCCCACAAGACCGTGCCACTTCTCGTAGCGTCACTCCCATAGAATTTCTCTGGTGTCGTCTGCTGCTCGCTGAGCACGTAGAGGACAAGAACCGTCCTGTCTACCTATGCGACTGGCAGCACCATGACAATATCTTTAACGTAAGTGCATCGTCCTTTAATTTGGCAATTCGCTGAATAGGATTTTTGACAGGGTGGATGCGACTCACAGGATTCGAAGTAATGCAGCGCGCTTGGATGAGTCAACTTGTGAAATATTTGTATTTGATTGGCCAAATTCAGCACGATGTCGATGTACTTTATCCATGTACCAACCATGTACAATATGTAGTATGCTACAATTATTTCTTGGGGTTCTTCTTTCACTTGATCTTCAGCAGAAATGCTAAATTCCGACACATAGAAGAAAGTGTATGAGAATCAAACAGCTAAGGAATGATTAGAAGCAAAAATGCGTAGAGTACAAAAACGAAACGCGAGGATAGAATGGTTCACTCACCAAAGTCTTGCGGTTGTCAGACTTATTCTCCAGCTCTCTAAAACACATGTCAACGTGTCCCCTCGACGGTGTTGTCGATGTCGGCAGTCGTTGATATAACAAGACATGTTGCGAGAGGGCCAACATCATTCTAGAACGTAGGGGGACAGCAGAGCCGCATTCTTCACCGACGTCGTCGGCTTGTCACTGGTTCGTGCAGTGGGTCGGCTGTATACTCGGTTGTTCATGTATGAGATGCGGAGATCAACAGTTCGGAGTCGAAGGCCATCGTCATTGAGAATACTACAAGGTTGAGCCATAAAGCGAAGAGATATGCGCAGATGCACGTTGAATCTGATCTTCTGGTTGCAACATTGCGGACTGAATCAGGTCGAGGAATGGTTTACTCTCTGACAACAGAGATGAGGTAGCATCGAGGAAGCCTCGAATGTCCGGCCAAGGGCAGCCGCATGCGATCCACCAAGCGAAAGTCAATCCGAATTGTGAGTGAGACAAACTTGCAAATTCTGCGGCAGGCAAGACAGCCCAGATAGAAGGAAGAGACTTGAGATGTAAAGATACATGCTTGAACGTTCTAATTTTTATTTATTTACGTTTGCAGATGCGACCGCATTAGCGCTACTTACAAGAGGTCTGTTATGAAGCCTTTGTGCTTGCCCCGCCTGCAAGTAGAGTAGGGGGTCGTTGGTCCGACTCCGAACGCGTTCCTCCGTCTTGTGTTCGATTTCACCTTAGACTGGCCGTGGACAAGTCGATTGTCCATTGCTCAACGTAGCACTATATATCAGTACCTTGCTCTAACAGAGAGGCAAGCCTAGTTGTTACCCCACTGCACTTACGCCACCAGACTTGAATAGGAAAAGGAGAAAGGATGCGTGGTTGATGTACAGTTTGTGTACAGTACAAGATTTTCGAGAACTCTAAAATTTTAATTTAGCCTAGGATTTGTTTGCGCTGGTTTGTCGCACCCAGACACCCCTTGAATCAACAACTATTTACCCAGTCCAAATCATAAATTCCATTGGGTGGATCACACCTCCAATAAAGCGGGCCAATATCTTTGGCTGAGTGGTTGTCTCGTCCTCCAATGTTATACATCCCCATGTACACGGCCTGGGAAAGTTCACTTGCATGGTCAAACCACCTAGAGGGAAGACAAGTCACAGTCGTTCCTTCTATCAAAGCGGGAATGGAGCCTACTGCGCTATCGATAGCGCCAAAATACGCATAGTCACCGAATCGTATGCACTCACCGTCAGGTTGTTCAATTGCAACTGAAGATACTTGTCGTTAACAGAAAGTCTGCATTGCAGCACCAAACACTCTAGTGCCACTCGGAAGTCGGCAACGCCCCCTGCTTTGTCTCCATCAAAACGTGCTTCAGGCAACGCCCGATTTGATTTGCTTGTTGGTCCACAACGTCACATTTGATGTCCTACACGGTGCTTGATTCGTCCACACTCTTAGCCGGAGTCTTAAATCTATACACAATGCAGAAGAACTGTGTTAACAGAGATTCCGTCCACAGCAGTGGGTGGAGACCTCAGGATAAATGGAGAGGGTTTAATATGCGTACGATTTTTCATCCTCCCAACTTTCACCTGCATCCCCAGTAGAAGGGTTTTATTTATCACACAATCCTCCTCGTCACTCCTGTCGCCTCTCCTTGATCACTCCATATTCCGCTTGCGCTCAGCTCACTTTCCAGCAACGGAGTTTATCTTGGAGTTTTTGAGATCACCATGAAGTCTTTCACATCCCCGAAGGCGTCCTCCCGCCCCGTCCTCAGAATCACCATCCCGACAGTCAAAGATACAGCTCCATGGCACACCATGACACTAGTATTGCAATCTTCGAGACCTTCTGCGTTTTCGTGGAGACGATTGCTTCGTCCCTCACGGAGAAACAAGTCCTTCCGTGACGGCGAAACACATCTCACCGAAGATCTTACTTCACCGTCTGACACGCTTGTCGAGTCTCCGATCGAGGAGAAATTGACTAGTCCGAAAGTGATTATTACTCTTGCATTATAACTGACATTTTGCTCATCCGTTCTATGCAGATGGTCCGTTTCGATGACTCGCCAACATACATCCGCACCAGGCGCCGAATCAAACCCCACAAGTCGCCCACTCCCAAGGGGTCATTGCGTTCCTGTCTTGTCATAAATGTATGGGTACTCTTCGAGATTATTTCTCACATCAATTGACGTCACTGTTTCCAGAACACCGACCCCTTAAAAGAGGTTCTTTCGGATGACGATGACGAGGTCTCCGTATATGAAGACTGCCTTACATACTACCCTGGCTTCTTCAAGGACATGGAAGATCTCCTGGAGCGCGAACATCTCAAGCAGATGGAAATCGCAAAGTCGCGTTCCCCTTCTTGGGATCTCACTGAATTTGGCTGCACAAAGATGGATCCGCAAGAGTATCTAAGCTCCTGCTTGGCTAAGCAAGCAGAGAAAAAATCACGACAAGACATTGAAGGGTGGAGGAAGGTCGTCTATGACCATCCGATGACGTTACGCTGGCCCAGCCGGGAGATTACCGAGCGGCCAGTTCAGGAACCTTCATTCATTCCGATAACGCCCCCCGCAACTTTTCGTTCCAGAGCCCACACCAGTAACTCTTAATTGGCATCAGCAGATTGTATGCGATGTCACTGACATGCTGATTTCGCTATGCATTGGACTTACCATTCACATGTGCATCTATATTTTGGGCATCTATTGTTTCTTTAGTGGCGTCTTTCTGGATGAAGAGTAGCAGCCATCGATATTCAGGGGATCGTGAAGTCTATTATTTTTATATTTAGCGTTTAGCACATCGATGTACTATTATGTAAATCAATACTTGTCATATTTGTTTGGACCTATTGAAACCACAAGGTGACGCCTTCCTTTCTCGATACATAGATTTCTATTTAGGTACTGCCGTGTTACTTAGCATGATAGCCCATATCAGTCTGCCCGCGTAACATGTCAGAATCAAATTCTTCATCAACCACCGAACCGTTGCGTGCTCGTGGTAGAGGTCGTGGCAAGTCCCGTGGCGGGCTAGGAAAATACCTCCGCGCACGAGGCCGTGGTCGAGGTGGCCGCCCTGCGGAATTCAACCAGCGCCTAGTGCTGGAAGGTGAACAGGTTGTCGATCTCGACCCTGATTCGGAAGAGGCAAAAGAACTTCAGCAAAAGTACGCACGGCGACACCTTGGATCTAATGCCGATCGTTATGCGGAGCTCGAGCCTGAACTGGATTCTGACGGTGAGTGGTGAGTGAATGATGTGTTGAGCTTATGTTTGACACCGTCTAGGGGAGGAGATTCATGAGCCGGAGATCGATCTTACGTCATTTCTTGCGAGACAGCGGTTATCGGACGCGCCGACTGTAGTGGCGGTGGCTCAAGTCGATGATGATGATATCGACCATGAACTTGCGCATATCTCGTCTCATCGTATCCAACCTCCGACATCTCAGAAGGGGCGCGTGCAGACAATTGAGTGGGACGCAGAGCTTGAGGAAATGAGTCGAGAAAAGGCGGCTGCAGATGCAAGTCGAGGTAATTTCCAACTAATTGATAATTCGACTGTAAGAGACTGAATATGCTTGATACTAGATCTGAAGACACGATTCCGTGCAAAGTCGGAAAAGCTTAAAGTAAAGCCTTTGGTTTCACGCGATATAAAACAAGGTAGCGTCCTCTTATCTGTGAACATTATCTCATTGACATTCTATTTCACGCATTGGCCAGGTGACAACTATTCTGAGGCGCCAGCTCTTCCTAATGATACACCGAGGAAGGCGGCCAAAGCGGAGATGGAAGATTTTCTTGATGATCTTCTCAGCTAATAACCTGTATCTTGCACATGACACTCATGTTCACGGGATATTTGCACGTTGATTTTCTTCTCGCTCCACGTACATGTATACACGGTCAAAGGTCATCGACCGTGACATCGCCGACTTTTCTGCATCCATGTTCTGAATCCGGATGTGGTGTGTGCGGGTAGTGTTGATATTACGATTGACCAAATACACGTAAATCAGCCAAGTCGAGAGGCAGGACAGTAAGTAGGGTGTCTGATTTCCATGGAGAAAAGCAAGACGATTGAAGAGAAGGCGAAGGAGGAGACGTTCGGAGAAAGAACACCTGGTAAGTAAGTATCTGAGGCTATATGCATGCAGCAGTAATTCGACCAAGCATTTCGAAAGGAATAACAAATGTCAACCGAGATCGAAAATCGATCCGGGTGCAACAAGCATGAGGTATCTAATTGAAAAATGTAGCATAGATATCATATTCCAGGACGAGGGGAATAAGTCACAATAAAGTTGTGAGGGGCAGAAACAGCCTTAGACTAAAGAGATGGAAGTGGGAGAGCATGCTGAGAACCCTGGTGCGCCATTAGTCGGGCGAAAAAGACTACTGCAAAGCGAATCTGCGACCTCACGAGATGACACAATAACTTGTTCCCGGTCCAGACCGATGGTCTTGATCAAGGGGTATGCCAGAGGACAGTGTTGCTTCGTCACCTTTACCACTGCGACTTGGGGGTGACAACATCACATCTTCTAGATGGAAGAAGGAGTACATTTTATGTCTGAGCAAACAGATAGGCTAATTATTATGCTAAAGGCGGGACGAGGATATGTTTGGACGAGAACTTCCTTCCGTGTAGAGTGCGTGCAAAAAGGTATTTCGCGTCAAGGGAGATGAATAACAGTACTCACAATCAGTCATCATGACTTTAATTTATAGATCTTGCCAGTCTAATTAATCCACAATCATCAACCACAATATATATTAATGGATTCACAACGCGCATTCTCCATTGGTGATTACATAATGTTACGAAAACTGACTGTGACGGGAGTCGTAGTGTGACGATAAGTGATTTTGTCAGCTCGGAGGAAAACATACAAGTATGAGAACGACACTCAGACAACAATGGGCCTTGAGGTCCGTAACCCACATACCACAAATTTCGACCAACTCCGCTTCGTCATTGTCTGTTCAGTGGCAGCGTTCATCAAAATGAGAGTCACTATATATTTGTTCGCAAGGACCATATTTGTTTCCGAGTCCATCGTCGGCGACGGTACCAAATATTGCAATGACCTATAGCGTGAATCCAACATATCCCCTCGTCCCCGTTATCTCTTTCTTCGGTACCTTCCTTGTTCTCATCCCCTTCCCATGGCACCTACAGGCCTGGAATGCAGGCTCATGCGTCTATATGGTCTGGGTAGCCGTACCATGTCTTATCGAATTCTTGAACTCTATCATCTGGCACAACAACGCTTTGAATGTTGCACCTGTATGGTGTGATATATGTGAGTAATTGCCAATGCTATCTCTAGTGTTCCTGCTAACGGGCTTGAAGCAACTAAATTACTCATTGGAGCCAGCGTTGGCATCCCTGCCTCTGCATTGTGTATTAGTCGCCGCTTGTACAGCATAGCTGTCATCAAAACCGTGTCCGCAACTCATAATGTACGTCAGATTCTCTTGTATCATGAGCAAGTGCTTGTACTAAGTGGCCAATAGAAATGGCGTGTTGTCATCGTTGATCTTTCCATATCAATCGGTATCCCTGTCATAGTCATGGTACTTCGTGCGTACTTTCTCAGCAATGAAACAATGTCAACTGAAACTGATCATACTGATCAGACTACATCGTTCAAGGGCACCGTTTCGATATCCTTGAAGATGTCGGTTGCTGGCCGGCAACTTACAATGTGATACCAGCATATTTCCTGGTTTACATGTGGCCTTCACTACTTGGCTGCATTTCTTTCGTTTACTCTGGTTCGTTCGGTTTTCATGCTACTTTACCAAGCTTATTTTTCTTAGGTCTGACTCTTGCTGCATTCTGTAAGCGCCGTATGGCGTTCAACTCCCACATAGGACGCAACAATTCGATGAATGACAGCCTTTACATCCGTATGATGTTGCTATCCGTCATCGAAATGGCCTTCACTGTACCAATTAGTATCTACACTGTCTATATCGCCAGCACAAACGTGCCAATGCAACCATGGGTATCTTTTTCAGACACCCATTATAATTTTTCATACGTCGGCCTTATTCCTGCCGCTGAATGGACCAGCAATTCAACCTATAAACACTCCATCAATTTGACACAATGGCTCTTTCCACTTTGCGCCTTCATATTCTTTGTTCTCTTTGGCTTCACAATTGAAGCAAAGAAGTACTATTGTATGTATTTCTTATGGATCGCAAAGCACTTCGGCTACAATCCTCCTGTAATGCAGCCGTCAACGCCCTATGCTTCAAGGTTGGTGCCCTTCCTATTTCATGGTCGCTGTAAGACTCTAACATCCGTCAGGTTGAGAGGCAAATTCGCTGATTCGTTGCCAGTTTACAGCACCCCTGCCCCTCGTCGAATCAAACTTCAGTCATCATTGACGCCTGTCTACGACACCAAGAAGTCGTCTCATATAGTGACATGTACGGTTGATACCGACATCCAAACGCCATCTGAGCTCATTCCTGGGCGCGCTGCACTGAGCGTTATGTGGTCCCCGCATACCACCGTCCCTTTTCGCCACCCACCCTGTACCCTCACACTGTTGACCTGGATAACTCTATGCGATCAACATCTGCGTCCGCCACAATCATACGAAACCACGCCCCCCGTGGATATCTATGAACTGCCGCTCATCTTTCTATTTGACTCATGATGTGTTCGTTATATCCCAACTAGGGGCTAACATTCTCTTCATGCCAGCCTGACTAGTGTATACAGTATTACTCGCATTATATTCCAACGTCGCTTGAACTAGCTTACTATTTTCGTTTTTAATGCTTTGTTGTTTTCGATGCTAGATCCACAAATGGTCTTACAGTGCACTACTTCCACATCTCTTATCCCACTCAAGTACGACATATGACAACATTATGATTCTGATTATGTACATCATCTGGCAATGTCATTGATCGGTACTGGCAGGATTCTACATAATTGATAATCTCGATTATATAATCCATCGTCCCCACCACTGCTTGCGCACGCACTCGCGGTGCACCACCGCGACCATACCACGATTTTAACTTGCGCTTGGCAGCAGGCGACGACAAACTCATCTGTATCTCTCGCGTCTCGGACGTTCTATTTATTAGAGCGCAATCAAGCTTATCGTCTACTTTAGTCACGAAGTTATGGACCACTATCCGGAGGTCAAACGACCATTTCTTGACACAAGAGCTTCATCTTCCCCGCTTGATCACGAGTCAGATAGTGAGTCTAGCCAGGTTTCCGGCTCTGACACGCCCTCTCCGTCTGTCAGAACTTCTGCCCAATTCCCTTCGTTCACACCCCCGCACGAGGAGAATGGGAACTCCGAAAGGTCCTCAGGTGTTGAGCCCGAGAGTAGTAAGGAGTGGTATGAATTTGACCTTTCGGTCGTACTTGCGCTAGTTTCGCCCATCGGAAACTGGTTGACTGGAGGAGATCACGTCAAAAATGTCCTTCTAATCCTCCTCTTGATATTCTATCTGCACCAAATTATTGAAGGTAATTGTGTTTCTTCATTCTGAAAGCAGAAAGTATAAACATGCACAGTGCCTTGGAGCCTTTATCATCTCTCGAGACCCAGACGTCGTTCCCCTGATTTCCCACCCCGTCAAACGTCTGAGCAAGATCGCTATCATGAAATTGCTTCGTCAGAGTTACGCAAGCTCGAGATTTTCTACCTTTTCCTCACTATTTTGTCGCCGTTACTCGGAGTCGGAATCCTTCGCATTGTCATCATATCTGTGGCCGGTCCGGAGACTATATCATGGTTCAGTACCTCCCTCTTCATCCTCGCCACCGGTATTCGGCCTTGGAAACACGCGGTAGAACGTCTTCGTCAACGCACGCGAGATTTGCATACTGTCGTTCACTACCCCCCGGCCAGCTCACCGGATACGCTCTCGCAAATTGAAGCTCTGATTGCGCGCATCGCCGATTTAGAGACTCAGCTGAAAAATTGCAACGACACCGTGAAAGTTCTCACTGAAGATGTTTTCGACCACGTGGAGGGAGCCGTCGAGGGGTTAGAGAAATACATGCGGAAACAGGAGAGGAAACATGATGCTGTCTCCTCGTCACAGGAATCAAGACTTGCAACGTTGGAACATAGCATGCAAGCGTTGCTGGAAAAGAAGGAGATTTCAATGCACGGTTCGGCTTTATCTTATAATATAGGTTCTGCATTCCACGCAACCTTGGTTGAACCACTTGCACTTGTCTTTCCCGAGTGGGTACGCAGCTCTCACCGAGACAAACACCCACCATCCCCTCGTTCTTCTCCAAAAATTGGTCGTCCCCGGACTGCCACTAAGCTTGAGACCATACCAGAAGGCGCCACCTTTACACCCAAGAGTGCTCGATACCGCTTTCCCTCCCTCCGTATTCCGGGTTTAAAATTTGTCCTGCGCATCGGCGATCTTGCAACTTTACCTGTCCGTCGGGTAGTGGCTTATCTTCTCATGGGACGCATCTATGCGCCTAATGGACCCACTTCCTCTCTTTAAAAACTTCCTTATCACGATTGTTCTATTAGCATTGCATGGACTCAATCCCACGACTTCTCGCATTTTATTCACGCATTGATATTCCGACGATCCGTTTTTCTTCATGATTCTTACAGCACCCAGGAATAAACGTACTGTACGCTTGTACGTCGAATTTTGTATCAATATGCAATTGTAAGCAGACTTTTGTTGTTCCTCCTGTGAAGTTTAGGCTGCTCTATAATTTACCACAGACGTCTGTATTCATTTTCCCATTATTCTAGACCGTTAGCTGTATAGCTCCCTTCAAACAAAAATCACACAGTCGTCTAAGCTTCGAGCTTTAGAACATGCCTTTTTGGGACATTTGCTTGACGCTTACTGATTGTGGTCATCCCCTATCATGTGGGTGATTCTCGGTCAAGCATGACATGGCATGTGTCCTTGTACTTTCTTCGGCTAAGAGCTTATTAATTCTAGAAAAGATCGGGTATACAGGTTTTGTGGCATAGTGTCCTTGTACTTTATTTTATACTGCGTTCAAGGGCGCAACTCACCAATTAAAAGGAATGCACCAGGCCTTCACTGAGATCCTCATGCCCTTTTTGTCTCCTCAGATTTCTATCGTTATTGAAATGCAAATAGAGATACCAGTACTTTCATTCATTTCTGCGGCACTTGTTCTCTTTCCATTGCCTTGGTATTGTCGGGCTGGCAACATTGCCGCAATGTCTATTGGAATGTGGCTATCCGTCGTAAACATGATCAATGCTATAGATGCCCTCCGGTGGACTGGGGTCTACCAAATACCATTTTTATTTTGGTGTGACATCAGTGAGTGTCTTGACATCGATTTTACTAGATGATGACCTGAAATCACTGTAGCTTCAGCGCTGATGACAGCCGTAAATGCAGCGATACCCGCGGCGTGCCTCTGCATTTGTATTCACCTGGAACGGATGGCATCTTTCTGTCAAACCTCCACCCCTGTGACAAAACGGCGCCGTATCTTACTTGAATGTTTAATGTGTTTCGGAGTTCCATTAGTATATGCAGCATTGCGTACGTGCATATCTGCCGGCTGCCCACAATATTTATTAACATCATCAATAGATATAATTGTTCAACCTCGACGCTTTGATGTGTATGAAAATTTTGGATGTCGCTCGGCGATATATCCCACTATGGTGGCTTTGTTCGTGGTCTGGATACCACCGCTTGCACTTTCTTTTCTTACTATCGTTTTCTGTGGCAAGTCACTTCGTTATTGTTTGTATCCCTACGAGGCTGAGTCTTCGCAGGAATCACTTGGCATCACTTTCTCCTTCATGGCGTCCAATTTTCGAGGACACGTCCATCTTCCTCGCTTACTTCTGGAGCCTACATTCGGCTCGTCAGTATGGCCGTTTCTGAAGTCATTTGCACTATTGCTGCGACTGTAGTAGCGATGTCATTTAATCTAAGCTCAGGGCTGGCACCATGGGCGGACTTCACCCGAGATTTGACGAAGGTCTCGTCGTTCAGCTCTGCTGCGACACCTAAATCGATTAACGCGATGCTCATCGCTGAATGGGCGATTATTGTTGCGCAATCGTTCTTCTTCATCGGATTGTTTGTGCTCGGAGGGGAAGGGCGCAGTCGATTGCATGAGGCTGTACAGGTGATGCGCAGGGCTCTCAGTTTCTGTGAGAGACGATCTACGTGTATCGCTGAACTCAAAGGTACGTTCATGACAGAATGGTATGTTCCTTCGTATCACTAGCAGAATTTTTCTGAATGCACCTTATCAGCGACCTGACACCAGTTCGGTCACTGACCGTCCTTGAGCTCAAGAGCACCGCATTTCAATCTAGTACAGTATGCACTTATCATGGTTACTCATCCGAGAAACCTCTTCCGCCTCCACCTGCCCCCTTGCGTCCCGCATCACTCGACCTTACAAATGCAAAGAAATTGGAAGAAAATTCTGAATTTCTTAGTCCTGCACTCCTCCCTCTCGAATCACCTTCCAACTATTCTGCTATCGCATCTTCGCACAATTCTCTCCAATCAAATTTTGATCCGCAACAATTTAATTTACTTTCGACGCAGTGGCCTGAACCCCCATCAACAGTCCTTGTTCGACCACGCCCGGCGAGGTCCCCCAGCATGAACTTTCTCCACATTGAAGGTTCACCGTTTTATGGGTCCGCAGTGCCACATAATCACTCGAGGAATTCAAAGAATCGTAACGCTATCTACATGACGGTGGTTAGGGAGGTCCAAGGAACGTATTAGCTGTGGATTTTCTTTCCTCATATACCCCTTCCATTATCTTTTGCAGTCATTGACGTTATGGTGTATAGTATTATATGTAACATGTTGCTGACCTCTCTCATCCATATTCCCGAGTCATGAAGCATCGTTGTTATTTTCTTCGCCTTGCATGACTTTTTTGTTGTGTTTCTGTACTCCAGGTTTACTGACAGTTTGTATCTATAAACAACGTGTATTGCATTTTTTTTTTATCGGAATGTTAATGTTCAAGCGTCTCAATACTCTTTTTTTCTCGTATACTTTAGGTCCCACTAGTTGAGAGCCTATTTTAATATATGACCAACAGGTATTTATTACAGTTTTGTCGAAACGTTAAAGATTTGAGTGACGCCGGGATGCTGGTCAACCATCATAGTAAACATTGGTGTACATAGCACTATAGCTATGGACCGTGAGTCTGTCATGAGGGAAGACGCCGATGCACAGAAAACATACTGAAAAAGGCAATTCTCTGAATCACTCGATTACGGTAACTACCGCTCTTATTGTCCGTCGCTTTTGGAATATCGCTATTGTTTCAGAGACTCTCATATATAGCGTTCATAAGTTGAGGGATGTTTTGCTTGCAAACCCACATCATCCGTGCAGCATAAATGCTGTCAGTCCTTGAAGTTGCGGCGGCGGCCCTGACATTGTCCACCATTTATTGCCCCGGCGACGTTCAACTCGGCTCCTCTTGTACCAAGACTCAAGGGACTACACCTTGGTAACACTTTGTACTCTGCATTTGAGATGCAAATTGGCAAAGTACCCACAAAGTTCAACTCTCACCAGTTATTTCACAGCCGAACAGACTCGGAGAACAAGGACGACAGGTTCAGAATTCACCCATGATTCGATCAATATCATTGACCAGTGGGTTTCAAATGTTCATGTCATTGTTCGCATGCACAATTTTGCTAGTTGGTCATGACAATCGTACCACGTGTGTATTTATTTTCATTCGGATAAGCACTCGCAGGAACTTTCTGTGATCATGGGATGTGGCAACGAAGCCCTTCGGTGCGCCATTTGGGCGCACGCTTCATTCACTTTACCTTTTTTGTACATAAACATGTGTCCGTATATGTATATCAGTTTGTTGCTCAAAAAGGCAATGCCGGTATCTATAAAGTTTGAACAAGTTTTGAACAGTTTTACCGCACCTGAACACAAGGGGACGTCCAAATTGGACGACAAGGTGGATTGTGTCCTTCGAGGCTTTAATAGCACGACTTTGTAACCCTACTTCACCTGTGGACTTTACTCGTCTACTACTCAGCCTCGTCACAGGATACCTGTTCTTCCGAGCCAGTCACCTTTGTCTTGACGTCGCGCATTAACAACTGTGTTGTTAAGATGTTCAATTCACCAGATTGGGTGTTCTCTATGTTTGCTTTCCTTGGGTTCTTGTGCTGCATGATTCCGCTTCCCTGGCATTTGGAGGGTCAGTGTTTTTATAGCGTTTTTGAGTTGTCCGAGATCTAACCAACACTCTAGCGTGGAACACTGGAACCTGTCTATACATGATCTGGACTGGCTTATCATGTCTCATCCAATTCATTAACTCGATCGTTTGGAGGTCGAATGTGACTAACTGGGCTCCTGTGTGGTGTGATATCTGTAAGAATTTTCTTTATGTTTTTGTTGTGAAGATTGATGTTTATTTCGTAGCCGCGAAATTCATAATCGGGACCTCCGTTGCTATTCCTGCTTGTTCGCTTTGCATCAACCGTCGTCTCTACCACATCGCATCAGTTTCCTCGGTCACGAAGACGAGAGCTCAAAAGAGGCGTGACATCATGACCGATCTGGCCATTGGTGTCGGTATCCCCGTCCTCGAGATGATTCTGCGTACGTTCGTTTGTTGAAAGGAGTCGGACTGTGATTGACCTGATACTCCAGAATATATTGTACAAGGACATCGGTTCAACATCTTCGAGGAAATTGGCTGCTATCCGGCCACTTTTAACACCCCTCCTGCATTTGTACTTGTATTTTCATGGCCCTTGGTCCTTGGATGCATCTCTGCTTACTATTGTGGTACGTTTATTCTAATTTTTGGTTAGCCCTATATTGATCAATTCGTAATGCAGTCCGCACTATTATCGAACTAGCTCAGCGGAGGGCACAGTTCATGGAGTTCCTTTCTGTGAACAAGAACCTGAGTTCTAGTCGTTATTTCCGCCTCATGGGTCTTGCTGGTATTGAAGTGTTGTGCACGATCCCTCTGGGTGCCTATGTCATCTACCTCAATGTTACTGCCCAACCAATTTACCCTTGGATCAGTTGGGCCAACGCACACTACGATTTCTCTCGCGTCGAACAAATTCCATCAGTATTGTGGCGCATGAGTACACCTCTTGTGTTGTCGCTCGAGCTCAGCCGATGGTTCCTCGTGATCTGCGCATTCGTGTTCTTTGCTTTCTTCGGATTCGCCGATGAAGCCAGAAAGAACTACCGTCTCGCCTATGTTTCGGTTACGAAACGCGTGGGTCTTTCGACCGCTGGTACTGTGTCGTCGGGAGGGTCTTGGTCCGTTGGGTATGTCGTCTCACTGCAACGCTCTATGGTGCGATCTCATAAGCAAATGTTCGTTTCAGTTCAAAATCAGAGATGGCATGCAACAGCCGCACTGCTACCATGCCCGTGTTTGTCACTCAACGTACCGAGCAGAAACGCGATTCTCTCAATTCGTTCTCTACCAGCATCTCAATTGGCGACTTTAACCCTGCATTCGACGATGTCAAGGAGATTCCGTACTTGCCAACAGAAATCGCTAATGGTTCGATATCAAAAGAGTCGCTCCCGATCACGCCTGTTGATGGTCAGACAGTCCCACTACCAGACACACCCGCTCTTGCAGGGCCTGACCCCGTGCTTGGCATCAATTCTGTTCCCCGGCTCGTCGCCGACGTCCCTGAATCGCTGCGCAATTCAGTCGATATTGTTTGATTCATATTCACACGACCTTCTTTGTCCTATCATTCCTTGCACGATTGTTTTTATTGTATTTTTAGCTCTCTGGAATCCGGACGTAGACGCTTTTACCCTCGGTTTCATACCCACTACATACTCTCTCAAGTACCTTATGGATATATGTATGAATTTGGTCACAGTTAGACAATGTAGCATTCTTCGTAGGGCCGCCAAATTGAACGTTTTCAAACCAGATGGAGTACGTACACTGAGATTTCATATCCAAAATTAAAACTCTCGCCAACACTTGGTAAGTCCAGGATGGAGATAAAGGCTGATTTGGATGCAGCTGCTTAGATGTGATGCACTTTGTGAGATTGATCATACCATCCAAGAAATTCAGAGGGTTACTTCGATTCGGTTCACCCTAGTTTATCTGATGATGGATCTTTCGTGTGCTGGTTTGGACGAGGCTTGGTATCAGCAACGAGTTCTGGTGAGTCGCAGCCTGTCACCAATCAGCATATTACGACTGGGCCCAACTTGTGTGATCCTCGATTATTATGCTCACAAATTTTCATGATGGCATCGCAGGGATGGATATCTGGGAAGGTACCAGAAAGTACGCCGTCGTGTTCAGTGCTTACGCGCACATGAGTTTTAGAAATGCTTGCTGGTGAGATGAGTGTTTACCGGGTGTTTACCCTTGTTTTGCAGTGGCTGTATAGAGACTATTTTTCTGACCGGACC
>NW_024542407.1:0-16076 GCF_016758785.1 Suillus bovinus | reverse complement strand
TGCCAGCCTTCGCCAGAGTTGATGTGCTGATTATCGAAAGCATTATCTGACGAGTAGTATTATAAGCTAGTTTGGGAGGCAGCTGGCGGTCAAACATGGGATATCGATAAATGTGTTGAATAACCCAGCCTGGTTGCCTTAGATCTAGGAGAAGTAAAAAAAATGAGCACTGTCGCAGTAGACACCGCCGACGTCTTTGGCGGGATAACGGGTTGAAGTCAAGGATACGCTCGCACAGCCATCCTAGCTAGGCTGGCAATTCGGTTTGGCTTTATTTGGATCATGAGTGACCACTAAGAGTAGTTCTACTAAGGTTAATGGTAGCGATATATTGTTTGAGGGCAACCTCTGGTTCGTCCCAAAAAATGAAGTGGTTCCCCTCAGTCTGGAATTTGAACTTTACATCTCGCGCCTTTTCAGCATCCGGCCCATAAATTGGCTTGGGGTCAGCCAAACACTTCCTAAGTTCATGTAATGCCCAGACAATAACACCAGGACTCGCTCCACCGCACATGTATCTGACGCGTAGGTTTGGGAGGAAATCCTCTGCCAATGCTGTGTCGAAGATTGCACGTCGTGTCATAGCCTTGAATACGTCTAGTTGAATAGAGACAAGAAGTGCATCGGAAGCGCTGAACGTCTTGGCAGACGTGAGTGCTGCGAGCTCCTCAGGAGACAGCTCGTTCATGGAGTGAGCTTTGTCTGGGGATTTGTAGAACTCAAGATCGTCAATGCTTCCTGAGGTGACATTCTTGTGTAGGAAGTATCCCGCCACCCATTCATAGAAAAGCTTGAACCTCTTCTCAACATCAGTCTCAGACCAAAGTTTCATACTGAAGCTTGGGGGCGGGGTATACCAATGAAAACCCCACTCGCGTCTGTAGCATGCTGCACCGTTTATCATTCTGAAATGTGCTAGAAGATAAATGTGCCTACCATGACAAATCACGGTATGAAGATTTTGAAAGGTCAGACAGAATATTAGATGGCAAGGCGTCAAGATGGGCCACAACAGCATGAGTGTGCAATGATCCTAAAGACCACCCCACCAGGGCAATTCCACCGCCGATACCTTCTGCCAGCGGAATATGTTGTTCGCGGGCAAAGACGACAAAGGAAAGTGGCGATATCGATCGCTTGGCTGCGAAGGAAGCCTTCCTGTCCCTCCACTGTACGGGACACAAGACTAGCTAAGTCTGAATCACGAAAGCTAGTAGTGGGACTATAATCACGCCTGTATAGGCTGACTATGCGGAGTCGGTGGGCAGCAGCTAGAGGGAAAAGCTTCCTGAAAACACCTGCATGAGAAATAAGTCAGCCGGACGTCGCGAAGTACTATATAATTACCTCCATTGAAACCCATGCCAGGGACGAAGACCAAGGTTGTATAGGTGTTGTCAGGGACGTTGCCGCTATCAAAATAATAGTAGGAAACGCCATCACTGACAGTTAGATTTTCGAGTTCAAGTTGAGTTGGAGTGGACATCTTCAAACGAGTTAGATGGAAGAAACGGTGAAATTCTGTCTAATTGTCGGAAATTTCCAGGGACCATTGTGAATCCTTGGTTGTATTTGAATGACACACGATTGATCTGAAGATAGTCGCCACTGGCCGGCATCAGAATGGCTGTGTTATGACACGTGTAAGATAGGGCTCATGCACAAACAACTAACATCACATGACCAAGGGTGACTTTTGCGTGACTTTTGAGTGTACAGCTAATGGCCGTCGCAAATGTCACTTTTTGGCAAAAAAAAAAAACCACAGTTTTCTTTGTATTTGTATTTAGAATAACTCTGTGGGGCTGGGTTTTTTTAAAAATTGAGAATTACGAGCGCCATTAAAAAATGAGTCTTATGGGTTCATCTTTGTGTGTGACAATTAGGAGGTAACGCTACGAAAAAGGTAAACCTTCACCTCTGTGTCCGCGCCTCAGAGTACCGCAGGCTGCACAATGCCGAAGCGTGCACTGGGTAACCTGAAGAATCTTGTAAAAAGGTTTAACAGGAAAACAACTTGAAGCCGTGTGGACAAGCAAAAAATACAGAGGTCATTGAGTTCTCCCTTACACTATTCTTGCAGAGCTCGAGAAAGCTGGACTTTAATATGTACTAGTATCATTCACCTATCATTTCATATAATCTATTGTACCTAGCATGGTACATGGCAAACCCACCATTTTGTAAATCTGGTGTCAAAAATAGAAATTATATATCCAATATCTCACATGCATCATCCATAGGGTTTTCGCGTGACATACCACGTAAATCATAAATATATATGTGATTATGTTCAAAAATATTTGATTGCCCTGTCTCTGTGCGACTTCTGTAGGATATAAATTAATTATTTAGGTGATATCTGTCCTAAGATAAGATGTTTGTATCTATGGAAATTGTCAGTTTAATGGTTGCCCGCAGATGTAAATGAGGTGTATTGATTGAGACATACAGATTATGTTTTCACCTGCATATCTGAGGCAGCATGTCCAAGTAGGTATGAATGACGAATGTCATGATACATCCGCTATACATGGCAGATATCTCTCTCGGTGATCGGCCAGTAATGCACCATGGTGGTACTCAGACTCGTATAAAAAACACGACAAGACACCATGCATTCAATGAAAGTAGACAATTTATATAATGATTAATTGATTATAATTAAACAAGGACTACGAATGAATGAGCATGCAAACTTTACCATAACAACTTTTTCTGAATTGTTTCCTGCCATACAGGCTGTGAACCTTTCACAAGAGATAGAGCCTTGTGGCGACCAGGGAACTCCTGCAGGTTGAGCTGGAAAAACTCGACCATTGCCCTATTCATTAGTCAGTAAGGTGAATAAACAGTGTACAGAGATATCACATACTTGCGGTACACATCTTCATACCCAGCAGTCTGACCTCCTGATTGCTCATGCGCACTTTTGTGAAGCTGCTCCAGCATTGCATCAACATAGTTCCAAAATTTTTGTTTGTTCCATTTTTTGAAGCCACCGTCGAGTCCAAAGCCAGATGTTGCACAATCAGGAGTACCAAAAGACTCGTCAGGGATTTCATTCGCATCCGCATCTGTAAAGGGACCTTCGATTGTGTTACAATAACATTTACTATCCCAGTTGTAACAGATTGCAGTTGGATCGGCCTGGCGGTCCTCTTCGTCAACCAGATTGTTGGTGACTGCCGCTGCGGTGGAGCTCGCATCATGGCTGGTAGGATCATCGAGGCTTTTATAGGCACTGGAGCGTTCTTCTTGATCCGCAGATCCCTGGCCTGGGTGATACTCCAAAAATTCATCTGCCAACTGAACCATATCAACATTGAGTGCTTTCTCAATATGCTCTCTCTATGAGATCTTGATGGAGCGAGGGGATAAGGTAGGGGGAGAAGGCTTCCTTGAGGGTGAGCTTTTCATGATCACAAACACTGATCAGGAAGATGCAAAGACAATGGCGCTGTCTCAAATTCAGTAAAAACAATCTGGATGCCTGAAGAAACCCACCAAAAATGCAAATCTAGTCCAATGCGAGGAGTCAACCTCCATGCCACTATGTATAAGTGGTTTAAGGGCATCCATGATACTCAATCTCTTGCTGACTGACATGGTAAGCTGTGGATAGAATGATTGCTGTGAACACTTTCTATCTTCATTCATTGAGAAAATATGTACTGTGCTTTTGATTTGGCCACAGATGGTTGACAAAAGCCGTGTGACCAATCTGCCGAGTTGTGAGCACAACTCAGCATCTTCAAAGAGTCCCTCAGTGATCTTGAAAAGATTATTGTGCACTTGGATAAACTCCTGCGATATGAACAATGAGCATTTAAGGCAATAAGAAGTAAATCCGAACTACCATCACATGTTGATGCGTATCAGTGATATAAGCAGTCAGGTTTGGAGATAGCATACATGCAGTAAGGTGGCTCTTCAGTGCACTCTGCAAATAGTCAGTTATGGAATAGATGAGAACAATCAATCAGTTGCACCTCGAAATCCCTAGAAGTCAGTAGTTTCTCGAGTTCTTGTAAAGTATTTATTTCGATTTCTTCTTCTCGTTCAAGCTGACCAGCCCTTAATTCTAGAAGCATGACAAACAAATCATCATTCTTGGTGAAATTAAGATGAAACTTAATCAAAATAATAAAGGAAGGTAGAATAGATCGTACCTCGATAAATGCCAGCAACTTCTTCAAAGGTATTCCATGTTCAGTAGCAAGCTGTTGTGCATATGTTTTGAGTCACTTGGTGCATCTTGGAGTGAGACAGGCTGCATTGGTGCTGGAATCCCTCTGATGCCGAACACCTGTGCTAATAGGCGCATTGAGATCAGACGATCCGCTTGGAGAACCTGGGCGTGAAGGACTGGTCAGAACAATTGAGGTATCTGGAAGAGGATTCGAAGACTGTGATTGAGAGCCTGAGCTGGTAGGCTGCCTGCAAACAACAGGAGCAGAGTGGGTCGAGAGTCCCATGTCAGACCCAAGCAGTGAGCGAGCACAATGTCTACCATCCCGGGAGGACCGATGCTATTTGCTCTCTGGGAGCCCCCAGATATTGAGTGAAGTGGAAAGTGATTGAGCATCATCTTGGGAGGTCCTTCCTTGAGTTCTCAGTGAACACCTGGTAAACACGTTCAAGTTGTGCTTCAACATTTCCAACAAAACTTCCCATGCACATGAGCTAAGTTCAGCCACAATTCAAGTACTCAGAGTTGAGCAATGATCTGGATTATGCTATTAAAAATGTGCATTCCTACTACTGATAAAAGTGTGACACACAGATTGGTGCCTGGTGGATGATTAGCTGCAGGACATTAATCACTGTCAGGACCTGAGGAGTCTGCTTGGTCTGTTTTCTGTCAATAAATGCTTGCAAACCACTACAATTCGACAGTGAGCAGAAAGCTCAATATCTATTGGATCTGCCATGAGCTTCTTCAGGGATACCTAGAGGATTCCACAGGTCAGGGCTGACCCATCCACTCGGGGTTTGTTAGACATGTTGACTTTGAAGGTAGAGATAGATCAGTTAAACCGCTGTGTCATTGTAGTAAGAGTGAAGCTTATCTTCATATTGAAAGTATCATGTCCTCATTGGCAGCTTGGGTGAGCTTCTTCAGGGATACCTGGAGGATTCTGCGGGTTGGGGCTGACCCATCCACTTGGGGTTTGTTAGACATGTTGACTTTGAACTTAACCAAAGGTGTGCAATGTGCGACTGACCATGTCATCAAATCAAAAATGATATTAAAAATCACTAGAGGTGAAAATATTGACGAGAAGTGTCATAAGGTTGGGGGAAATGATAAGGATGTAACTGATGTGAGTTAGCTTCGAAGGCTGTAGAATACAGGGGATTATGCAGCGGGTACTTGAATGGGTGGAGCAGGGTGGGTTAGAGATGAAAACTGACTATGGCCAGAAGATATTGAAAAGGAAGGCACCTGAGATGCCCAATGAGACATTTCTGGGGGTGGCGCAAACCCTGGCGGCGGGAGACGCCATTGGTGTACTGAGGATTGAGGGAATGATGAACTTGAATGACCAGATGCTTGAGGGGGATTGGGGAGATGTGCAGTGTATTGCTGAGCGGCAGGTTGATGAAAATGAGGATGTGGTTGAAGGGGGCGGTGCAGAATATCTGGGGTGTTTGACATGGATGCCTCGACAGGCTGCTGCTGCTTTGTCAAATTCGTAGACTTCACTTGCTTCCTGGATGTGGTCTTGGGCTGTTTCTTAGCTGCACAATCAAATGCAGGATGGACACCATCGTCATCTTGGGGCACGCTCACTGCCTCGCCTCCGAGCTTTTTCACCAGCCTCTTTCCCTGCATTTGTCTCACAGCAGCTCTTTAGACAGCTCCAGGATCTGAAATGTGCAATGGTGTCTCAGAGAGGGATTCTGGGAGAAGAGAACAGAGATGCTGGTAGTCATGGGTGGAGAACATGTTAAGGAGATACTGTGGCAATATTTGGTGTTTCACGACACTTGCTGTTTGGTCAGTTTGGGTCCGCTCTTGCCACAGATGCTTGGTAGTTAACTCTGTGCATTTTGCATTGAGACAATTGTGCTGAACATTGGCGATACATATGATATCCTAAAATGCGACTTGAATTGAATGCAACAAAAATAAGACATAGTAAGGCTCACCATTCCCGACACAATTAGTTCCTCATCAGTGAGGAGGAGACATGGCAGATGGAGCAAAGGGTGGCGTGCAGGCATGAAGGAAAATGTCTGAAGAGCAACAAATGCGACAGAGTGCCCAGGCGCTGTTGCAATTAATATCTCACGGATGTGTCCAATATGAGTCTGTTTGATAGTAAGTAAACTAGAAGTGACATAGTGGGGAACGACGCACCTTCTCAAGCGCATCTCAAAATATGACATGCCCACCCAATTGCGAAGTTTCATGCTCACTAGTCACTACCAAAGTTCCCTGGTAGTACTCGGAAGAAGGAGGACTTTTGAGACCATTCTTCTTGAATATGTCTGCGCAGCGTGTCGCTTGCCACAGAACGGCTTCATGCTTAGACCGGTCAGTCACTATAATTCTCCCTGTGCCTATCATAGCACTGTCAGTCTGTGAATGAATTGCAGGATTTGCCGTACCTGGATCAGCTAGTTTTTGGTCAGGAATTCCAAGCAGACAAGCTTGTTCAGGATGGTGTTCAAGGTAGGTGAGAACCTGTGGGCCACCATGAACCCATCGTTCTGTATGGGTGTCATACCAATAACCGCCAGTAGTGATGTGCTTGGCAGTGTCATTGCGAACAAATGTCATGCACGTGTCGTGACTTGGAGCTTGTCGATTGTTGTAAATGCATGTAAGACAGAATACATGATTAAACAACTCATAACGCTCAGTCGAAAAAATAATAGCAGGTCCAAAATGTCGAATGTAAGCTGGGAGGTGAACTAAAAAATGGAATTTTGGTTTGCTGATCAAGATACTGGGTGCGCACTGTGCAGTCACATTGAGAAAATTGCTTATTGTTCGAGCTAGCTTTGCCAAGTAGTGTTCAGTGTTGTCGATTTTCATATGCCAAATGAGAACGACTAACTCTCCAATTAAGGTCCATCCATCAAGAACACTTTTCGGAATGGGATCGTAGATGACAAACGGCATAACTTGCACGAGACTCTTAAAGTGCTTTCCAATTAAGCCTCCTTTATAGTGGCAAATGTAGTCGGCATTCAGGGACGGCACATTCAGGTCATCTCTATCCAGTGAGTTGAGACGTGTCTGAAAACGAGTGAGTAGTTTAGCTTTCTTGAGCACAAACACAGTCTGTCCCCAAAAGTATTTCACAACGCTGAGTAGAACTGTGTGAAGGATCTCAGTAGGAGTATCCATGTGAACATTCATATCTATGTACCAGTGTGAATTCAACAACCTGCATCAAAATCTGAGAACGCTCACCATTTATCCCTAGAAGGGGATTGATTGCATCCCGGTGTGTCCTACCTTGCAATATACCCGAAAGCTCTTCCTCCAGCTTTGCACGAACTTCAGATTCTGGTAATGCTGGCTGTCCTACATCTCGTTTTCATAGCTTCTTGCCCATTTCAACAAGCGTATTGATGATGGAAGATGAAGTAGAGTCCCGGATTCCAGTGGTTGATATGGTGGCCGCAACCTTCCCTGTGGCTCCTGAACATAATGCGGTCTCGAACTGCTTGAGGACCTGTGATGTCATTTCTTCAGGTGTTTGGGGTGTTCCTTCCTGTCTCACTCTTAAGATCAATCTATAGTGTTCATATTGAATAACACACCGTAAAAAGACTAACATATCCAGCCTCAGACTCTTTGTATTCCTTTGTCCCACCAACATGACAAGTCCTGCAAAAGTAATTACAATTCAGCCCTGCATGGCTGCATTCCTTGGCCTGCATCAGATTGTCCCCCGCAAGAAATAAACCTTCAGGAATGAGCATGACCTCCTCGTCAAATTTGCAGTCCCACGCAAAGATTCCTGAGTCTGCGGCTGCACTAATCAATGCTTGAGTTGACTAAATGTGGGCAGCATAGAAGCATAGAACGCACCTGATAGACTCCTTCATCACATGCATCAATTCCATCGGTGCAGCGTGTGGTGATGATGTTATGAATCGAACACAAAACTCTTTCTCCAGCATCTCATGTGGTAGGTTAGCATTTGACATGTAAATCGCGTGATGTTTATTCTACTGCTTTGAAACATTTCCGGAAATGTCATCCATGAATATAATGAGAGGGACTGAATAGACCATCTGGCCCTTTGACTTTTTGCATAGAGGATGTGGTGTGAGCTTCAGGTATTTTTCAGATGACACTAGGATTATGCTAAGTAGAGTCGCCTATAGCTCAAACATGTACTTACTGGTGACCCCACATGTAAGCTTGTCCACGAGATCCTCAAAGGAATGTCTGAAGTTTGAAACTGGAATGATCTCTTGTTCATCACTGACAATGAAACCGGCCTATTCAACATGTCAGTATCTGTCATGATATCTACGAGACAGAGTTAGTACATACATCTGTGTATTGTATCGCACTGGCCCATAGCATATGTTTTGTTCTCCTGGCACAAATCCTGTGAGTCCCTGCCATTCACTGGTGCATACAAGGCAGTGAAGAAGCATTCTGGGACAAAAAAGCCTCCTGAGCATTCCTGCAGAAGTTCATTGACGAAATATATTTTGCTGTCCACACAAGCCGCCGGAGGTGATGGCAGCTCTAGCAGCATCTTCTGTCCATTGAAAACCTGCGACATTCCATCTCCTCCATCCTCTGGATAATCTTGCATGGAAAAGTGGGTGAGTAGATTCGTGTAGTCCTAAATGACATGGTTAGCATAGGATAGTCTGAGCGCTTGTAGTTTACCTTTGCAATTGCATGCCAAATATCGTTGATGTAAAAAACATTGCCGGATGCTGAAGTTACTTTTCGCATTGGATTGCTGACAAGTTCACAGATGTGCTCATTTGACTCCTTAACAGCCTTGAGAGATGGACATCATGGGCACGCAGCTCCTTGGCCCAGCTGAGTACAGCTTTCTTCTGCACATCCAAAAATGGTAGTTGTGCAGGGCTAAACAATAATGCAGTCAAGAAGTGCTTTGGAAACACAATGAGCATCCTCGAATCCTGTCAGAATATACACTTACTGCTCTCGACAACCAAGGATAGTAGGCGCCACCCAGATTAACTTTCATATTTGCCTTTGTCTTCATACTAGAATCCACAGGAATTTTGTCTATGATTGCGTCAATAGCACGAATGAACACAGTAATGCTAAAAACTTACCCAGTAGTTCAATGCCAAAATAATCATCATCTTGCATTCCAATCTCGTCTTCGAGAGCAGCTATGGGCATTGCGATGATCTTATCGCCCTCAAGTAGCAAAGCTTCAAGTTTGTCGAAAAGCTCTCGCCCACCACCAATCTTGTATACATGGTGGTCTAATGCAATGCAATGTCCCACAGCGTAGACAGTGGCATTTCTTCTTCGACAGGTGCAGAGATAGATGTTGTCAGTTCATTGTAAGCATCGTCGTGACAGTCAGCAACCATGTCAGAGGCATCCGAGTCAATATTGGATTCACAGTTGGTCGTCTGTGTGGGTCATCGAGATTCTGGAGGGAAGGGGTTTTTGGACACCAATATTCTCCCAGAATACTTTATTAATAGGTGTCGAATATGCACAGCAGTGTTGCAGTGACTTTGGATATGTCTGCACATCATCATCCGCAATTTACCCTTGAGCTGAGGGCAGACTGTGCAGATGACAGAAGTCTGCGTTGGATTACAGTATTGTAAAACTGTAAATACGAGAATTTTTAATAACTCAATGACTCTTAAAAGTACTCACCTGTCCCATCAACAAGTTGTGATTCACCCATATTGATATTGACAGTGCTGGCTGCTGGTCGAGACTTGCCGAAATGATAAGTCCAATTGATCACGTGTCTGCTTCGAGTCACAGTTGTGACGGTCACCAAATGTTCAACATTCACTCAATGCTCAACGACCAATCAACCTGCAAATTGTCGATAATATGGATCAGTGCCATTTTCCAACCACCTGTACTAATACTGCACCATCCTACACAGTTCAAACTTCAACATTCTACCCACCGATCCGCACACAGAATACAGAAGACGTGTCATTGCAACCTTTGTGCATCGGAATATGTTTTTCAGGTGATCTTCCAAGACACCTTGTTCGTGGTGTTGTTGTACTTCTCCTTCCTTCCCCTTTGAAATAATTCCTGATAAACCTTTTTAGCCAATCCAAATATCAGTTTCAATCGCAGAGGAGTATAGACCATATATGACTCCTGTCGTGGAAGCTCTCACTTTGGACAGATATCCCTATTCTGAATGTTCCTCGACTTTTGACGATGTAAGTGGGCAACTTTCTCATGTCGGGATCAATCTAAAAATTCTAGGCCCTTGATTCGAGCGAAAAGGGACATGAACTATCTTACAACAATGTTGATGTCAATATACCCATACCGTTCCTCCTGTTGCCATCGAAATTCAATCCCATGGATTCCTTTCATTGGTTGCAGCTGTCAGAGAAGATTCAGCATTGGCTGGTCACCATACCGGCAGTGTCGCAGCATTGGACATGGGGCCATAATGCGTTCTGGCTGGCCTTTGTAGGTGCTTGCCCAGATTTTCCATGCAGCCAGTGGCCAATGTGGGACCCAAGGATTCCCCTTGAGGGACAGTTCATTGAACATTGGCTTGATGCTGACAATTTGGGTGGAGATCAAATTGGGGAAAACTTACTAGATCACATATGGACTGAGTTCTGTGCTCACGCGATGCTTTTTCACCCCGACCCTTTGGTATCAGTTGGTTCGGAATAAATATTTCATTGTGTTTAACTTGTCGCATTATATAGTGTAGATTTACTGGCGCTGTGGTTCAACTTGACAATATTGTTATTTGATACTTTGGTTAATGTGACTTGTTGTTTTGACTTGCCCAGCTGAATCCTGGCACATGTGTTACAAGAACATCTAGACACTTGGGCCCCTACCATTTTTCTCCTCATCCTTCTGGTATCAGCCCTCGCATCATACCCTTACCCCGACCTCACCCTTGTTATCCTCGTCATCCTCGCATTCCCTTTCGCCCTCTACCTGTCGCTTCAGCAGAGCCAGTACATCTGGCCGGATCCTTTCGCTGACGAAGCATACCCATGCTCCGTCCCACCACCTGACTGATCCTGTGGACAGTCCCCTTTGCCCTTACCGTCCGGACGGTAACCTATGATACGATGCACGACGCATCCCCTTTACCCTGTTTCCTTTCCTGATCTCTGACTCAATGCGTAGTCGCACATGCGACTTATACTTAGCTCCGCAGCTGCACGATCGTGCCTCTGCATGTTTCACTCCTTATTCTGATCTTTGACTCACTTTCTTATCCGCACGTTCAGAGCTCACCCATGTCTCACCTCGAACATGCCTTCCTTTTATGGTCATACCCTTTACCATTTACTTCTCTTGGTAGTACGAGTTATCATCCACTAATACGCCTCCTGTCCTCTATATAAACTCGCTACCATGTAACATATTCCTTAACTTGAATCTACTTGGTTCTTGACCTCCTACTCTCACCAGAGTGATCCCTTCTGCCTAGCCAGCAGTCTATATTCTATCTTCTTATCTGCTCTTCGCAGATAAGCCTATAGTCTCGATCTTTGCTCATCGACTCCGTCGACAAGCAAAGCCCCTGTTAACTAGTCGGACTTCCGTCCTTCTAATTAACGACAATCTTACGATTAACCTTCGGGTGTCGTAAGCCTTGGCAGATACAGCTCATCGTCTAGCATCCGCTTGACGTAAGCTACCCGATTCGGACATAGGCGTTAAATCTTACTTGCCGACGTGTCGCCAAGTAAGACCCCTAACCTTGGGCTAGCCCAAGGACGTCCTCGACCGTTGACGACACACGCTCTGTTTGAGCGTCGCCAACAGATACCATCCAAGTCGTAACAACATGTACTTTGAGTCTTTGACCGTTGCAAATATTTTATGAGTGTTTTCATGTGCAGTTATCATGAATATATCGTGAATACGTCGTAAATTCGTGAGGCTTACATCCAATAGACGTGCAGCTCGAGATATCATCCTTACCAGTGGGATTACATCCGACTGATGACCCAAAACTGACGTGTTGATGATCTCCAAATGAGTTAATCATGATATTAGTATGATTTCTTAGTAACATTTTTCTTGCAACACTGAAATAACACTTAGAAAGTGATGTGAGATGATATATTTTGATTTTGTATGAAATTGGCTCAGAATACCCAAGCTTTATGTCTGACGTACACCCGAGTTATCCTTTTTGCACTATATTCGGATTACAAATTACAGGGTTTGCCATGTACTCTCTCCACAGCAGCTGGCAGAAAACATTGGTAAACATTGTTCAGCCACCATAGCAAACCCTTCGGACCTTCAAAATTAACTAGCAACTTCGAAAACTGAACTTAGGGTTTACATATTTTGTGTTATGTAACATTACCATATTCTTACATAAGTTGATAATTGATCATTGAAAAATGTCATCATGGTGCCTTCTCTTGCTCTAATTTGTGCGTGGACAGAGGAAGTATTTAGATGTAGACCTTGCCTTTGGCAGCTCAAAGTTGCTGAAGCTTTTCCTCTCCATGCCCATGATATTATTTGCATTGCTGGGACCAGAAAGGGTAAAACCCTCACATTCTGGATGCCTCTATTATTTGACTCCACCAGTATACAAGCTGTGATTACTCCTTTTAACTTACTTGGTGAGCAAAATGTCATGGACCTCAAAAGAGCAGGAATTTCAGCTATATCTATACATGCAGCAACTGCAACAGCATCTAACTTTCAGGTTTGAAGATTATCAACAGTATCTAGCAATTTATGATCATTTATGTACTAGGCAATAGAGAACTTGAAATATAATAGAGTTATTGCAATCAGTCCCAAACAAATTATGAAGGACGGCAGAGGATTTGAAAGGCTACTCAAAAATCCTTTGTTTGAGTCACACATAATGGGTGTGGTTATAGATGAAGCACATTGTGTCAGCTCATGAGGAGAATTTCGCCCAGAATTCAAAAAGCTCGGTAGACTGAGATTCATCCTCCCCCTGGACATACCATTTCTTGTGACGTCGGCGACACTAACATGTTCAAGTTGAGGATGCCGCAGTATGTTTCCATATCGAGTACAAAACAAATATGTAAACCCTAAGTTCAGTTTTCAAAGTTGCTACTTAATTTTAAAGGTCTGAAGGGTTTGCTATGGTGGCTGAACAATGTTTACCAATGCTTTCTGCCAGCTGCTGTGGAGAGAGTACGAGGAATAAAGTTTGGGCTGCTTTTGGAAACTTCAAAGTGCACGTGATTTGAATTTTGCACATGGCAACTCGGATGCCGTCCTCTTCTCTCGACACTGCAACTGGGTAGGAACCTAGTTAGGGTGTAGACTAGCCCTGAGAAATATTTATACTATGGTTTTCTCGTTATCTCTTGGAAATTTAAATAATAACAAGCATTTAAACTACAACAGTACTAGTCAAAAACACTGACTTCTTGTTCTTATTCAATCACCTGATTTTCTCCTGAGAAGGAGGAGGGCTAATCCAAGCTAGAGTCTAGATCTGAGGACCACAAGCTCAGCTTCATCTATAAAGTAAGGGAGAACGGTTGCGGGAAGGGACGGACACTCGCGTGGTTTCCGCTTGCACTGCGTAGATACGCTTAGATACGCTTAGATTCACTAAACGCCATGCGGTTTTCGCTTACCTCACTTAAAGCTTGATTTGGAAACTCGCGTGGCTGTCATGTGATCTCGAGGGTCCGCTGCCCGTTAGGGCAGCACACATTTAAAAACATTTATTATTTATGAAATTCAAATTATATACACACAAAAAATTTAACTACATAAAGAAAGGTCAATTGAGAAATGGAAAATGAGAATGGGGGAAATGGGAGAATAGAAAAAATGGGGAAAATTGAAGAACAGGAAAGCAGGAGAAGGGGAAAACAGGAGAGAGAAAATGAGGAAAATTGGAGAACAGAGAACAGAAGAATGGAAGAATGGGAAAAACAGAAGGACGGGAGGACGACAGAAGGACAGGAGGATGGGGCACAGAACACCAGACACAACAGTAGATGAGAAAATACATATATTCAATTGTACTTTTACTTTGTCAAAATCCTGCTCAAAGTATGTAACTTATTTTAAAATTTCGATCACAACTCAGTGAATAAAATATAATTTATCTCAAAACCTGCAATGATTATTAAGACACCCAAAGTAGGATGAAGCCGAAGGCCAGGAAGCCAACAAAGAGCGCGAAGCGCTCTTTTTGCTTCCTGTGCCGAAGGCACAACGGATGTGTGCTAGTGCTCAATTATTGTACTTATTGAATTTGTGGGAGTAAAAGGTCGAGTCTCGAATCGAGAGATCACGTGACCTTGCATTTACCCACCCTAAACTTACAAGCTCAGCGGACGTGTTGAGACAGTCAGACGGAGGCACTGAAATCAATATCGTCGCCGCCGACGCCGTTCGCTCCTCAAGAATCTCATTATGGTCAGTTTTCTCGTCCTGTGCACCTCTTACGGACCCCGTGGTAGCCACAAATACGGTTTTGACGCAATCATCGACATTGGAATGGCTGGATGTGATAACTTATAGATGGATGTACCACCATGATTGACCCGCAAATCTCGCTCTTCTCGCCGCTTGATATGCTCAAACGCAGAGCTGACTTTCCCTTGTCATCCGTAGGCACGCGGACCGAAAAAACATTTGAAACGCCTTGCTGCACCCTCCTCATGGATGTTGGACAAATTGAGCGGTACTTACGTGCGTGCATCCCAGATCCTTTGGATATCTTTGTCCTAAAGCACCAGGATTATTCCCCAGGCTCCCCGTCCTTCTCCTGGTCCCCACAAGCTCCGTGAATCGCTCCCCCTGACCATCTTCCTTCGCAACAGGTTGAAGTATGCGCTGAACGGCCGTGAAGTTACTTCCATCGTCAAGCAGCGATTGATCAAGGT
Source organism: Suillus bovinus (assembly GCF_016758785.1). Lineage (NCBI taxonomy): Eukaryota > Fungi > Basidiomycota > Agaricomycetes > Boletales > Suillaceae > Suillus > Suillus bovinus. The sequence continues at coordinate 1,010 of NW_024542407.1, read as the reverse complement.
CGACGGGAAAGTGCGCACAGACACTACCTACCCCACCGGCTTCATGGGTAAAGAACCTTTTTTTTCTTGGTTTATTTGTTTAATCTCTTTTCCCACTTGTTAGACACTATCTCTATTGAGAAGTCCGGCGAGCACTTCCGTCTCCTCTATGATGTTAAGGGTCGTTTCACCATCCACCGCATCACTCCTGAGGAAGCTTCCTACAAGCTCCTCAAAGTCCGCAAGGTCGCTCTCGGTGCCAAGGGTGTCCCTCATGTCGTCACTCATGACGGCCGCACCATCCGTTATCCGGACCCTGCCATCAAGGTTAACGACACTCTCAAGTTTGACCTTGAGTCGGGCAAAATCACCGAATTCGTTCACTTTGACACCGGAAACATTGTGATGATCACTGGCGGACGTAACATGGGTCGTGCTGGTGTCATCACGCACCGCGAGAAACACATTGGTGGTTTCGATATCGTGCATGTCAAGGATTCCTTGGATAGGACCTTCGCCACCCGGTAAGTACATGCTACGAACCAATGTAAAAATCTAATGTATTTGATCAGTATTTCCAACATTTTTGTCATCGGCGAGGGTTCAAAGCCCTGGATATCACTACCCAAGGGCAAGGGTACGAAGCTCACCATCTCGGAGGAGAGAGATCTCAGGAGGAGACAGCGGGCTGACCAATAGATATTATCGCGGAAGGTCCATTGATTTCTTTTGCAGCATTTCTTTCACTCTTATGTGCCTCATGTGTATGGCCGATCATCACGCAAAAATCCAGGTACTCGCAAGGTGGTTATGAATATATGATTCATGCACTCCCTACTTCTTGGGTTCCCTTAACATTACACCAGCACTTCAATGTGAACAGAGAGGGCATCACCAGTAATAAGCATCTCTAGGTTTTACAATTGCTCCATTTTCGCTTTGGATCTGGTGTCAGTTTACCCCTAATCACATGACATTGCAAAGCACGTAAGCTCAAAATGACCTCTCAGACACTACAGCATTTATTGAGA
>NW_024542406.1:0-16142 GCF_016758785.1 Suillus bovinus | reverse complement strand
GTGTGCTGGGGTGAGTGATGTGTTGTTTGGGTCTAGGAAGATTCTGAAGCATTCTGATAGGCTGGATCGTATCGTTACTGTGGGATCGAAGAGGATTTCCCCTTGTCGTCTTTGGTGTGTCTGATAGTTCTTTTCTTTTCTGCGGTGAGTTAGTGATAGTCCATCTTTTTTCGGTTTTGTTTTGGTGTTAAATTTGGGTGCGATTTTAAATAGGATTTCATTTGCGTATTGGGCGCAGGTGTGAGGGTTATTGCATCCTTCTTCTCGGTCTTTATTACATGCAGTACAGGGGCATGTTTTTCTCGGGAAGTGTTGGCCGTTCTCGCTGATTCGCGTTAGTCTTTTCCTGATTTTTAGAAGGTGTTTGATGTTGTCCGATTTATGCGTGTCTATTAGGCATTTATTTTTTGATTTGTGGTACGTGTTCTTAGGTGCGCCTGGATGGCACCATGATGGGAGACTTTTCTTAAGTTCTTTTGAGAGTTTTATCGGTGCGAAACTGATGTTGAGTTTTTTCGCTGTTTTTAGTATCATTTGTGCTTCGCGAGGTAGGGATGTCACTCTGGGGCCTCTTGTCGGAGGGACCCATGATGTGAGGAATGGGTTAGTGTTTTCATTATTGTTGTATTTCGGTCTTATTTTGTTCAGTATTAGGTCCATTATCGAGGCCCATGTTGGTCTGGACGGGGAAAGATCTAGGTACGATTTTACCCATGTCACTTCTATTGCTTCATTTCTTGATTTGATGTCGAGTAGGCCGATTCCGCCTTCTTCTTTTGGGCGGTGCATTTGTTCTAGGCTAATGGGGGGGGGGGGGGGTGCGTGCATTGTTCCAGATGAAGTTGCGTATGATCTTTGTCATTGCGGCTTCAATGTTCTTTGGCATACCTTGGGCTTTAGTTAGGAATTGTGTCATGCCGCCTGCGATCATTTGTACTATTAGTTTTTTTCCGTCTAGAGTTGGGTGGCCTTTTTGCCATTTTTTCAGTGCTATGTTGACATTGTTCAGTATCGGTTCCCATGGGGTTACATCATTGGTTTTGTTACCAATCCAGGCGCCTAAAGACCTTATGGGGTGGCCGTCCGGTGCTATTCTAATGTCGTTGCTTAGTGGTGGTTCGAGGTGGTTTGGTTGCCGTGTTCGTATTACTCTGTCACGGTGCGTTTTTGATCCTATTGGTATTATTTCGGTTTTTTCGAGGTTGAATTTTGCTCCAGATGCGCGACACCACTTTGATAGTATTGTTTCTAGGTCACTGTATTTGTCCGTCTCATTTAGGTATATGGTGGTGTCATCGGCGTATAGGTTTACTATTATTTTGTCTGTTAGTCCCGGTATGTTGTAGCCTGTGAGTTTTTCTGATTTTCGTAGTGTGCATGCTAATGGTTCAATTGCGAGGTCGAAGAGGAGGCATGAGAGGGGGTCGCCTTGGCGTACCCCTCTGGTGACTCGGAACGGGGCGCTTAGTATGCCGTTTATTGCCACCTTAGTGTGTGCATTTTTATACAGGGCCTTGACTGTCGTGATGAAGGTTTGTGGGAGCTGGAAGGCTTCGAGGGTTGTTATTAGGTAGTCATGTTTTATTCTGTCATATGCTTTTTCTTGATCGAGCGCAATTAGGACACCGTTTTCCTCAGCAATGTCTGCATATTCGATCATTAGTCTTGCCAGACGTATGGGGTCGAAAATGGAGCGTTTAGGTATGAAGCCGCGTTGGTCGGAGTGAATCAGTGAGTGTACTTCTCGTGCTAATTGCATAGCTAGTGCTTTCGTGAGGATCTTATAGTCGGTGTTCAGCAGGGTGATCGGTCTGTAGTTCTTTATTTCTGTGTGCTCATTTTTCTTATAGATGGGGCACATCCATCCCAGGGTGAAGTCTGTATTGTCATCGACGCCATGTTCCTGGATGTCGTTTATTACTAGTGTGAGAGTTTTGATTATGTTAAAGCTAGGTAGTTCTTTCTTTTGATCGTTGATGTGTTTTTCGTGTAGGTTTTTCCAGATCTCGTATGGGATTCCGTCTATTCCGGCGGCGCTACCTGCCTTTGAGGCATACAAGGCTTCCTGGATATGGTTTTCTTTTAGGAGGTTGTGTAGTGGTGAGTCGTCGTTCCATAGTTTCTGGGATTGTGGGATCTCGCTCATTGTGTTTTGTATTTCTGTTTGCCTCATTTCTGCTTCTTGTTCGGACATGTTGTCTTTTTGTAGGTTCTCGTGGTAAGATCGTGCTATTTCAGCCATCTGGTCGGAACGGTGTCCTGCATGATGTGGGAATCATGCATGGACATGAATACTAGGTGACCCTCAAAAGATAAAGTCTGTTAGCTTAGTCCTCAGACTAGTCAACCCATACCTTGGTTTCAAACCATGGTCCATATTTCCAGTTTTCCCCAAGTTTCATGATCTGAATACGTTTTGACGGAAAAAGTCTAATGTGAGATGGGAATCACATTTAGACCTAGTTGATGTGAGAAGGGAAATGAAGGTTAAGGTATAGCCTTGCCTTTGGCTTATTCACTTTGGCTAGAGAAAACCATAGAGAAAAGTACAAAGCCAATAAAAAACCTATCCAAAAAGACCGTGTTTCAATTCCTGCCAACTGTCTTATTTTTGCTACCTACTTTTCTCTAGTGTTTCTTTACTTTACTTTTTCATTAGGATGCTTTGACTCACCTGACACTTCATAAAATTGTACCCATAGGGTATGATGTCATTATGATGTCATAAGACTCCACAGATACTCCTGCAGGTATTCTGTTGAAAGATATTATGTCATCAAGCTCTAGATTATTCTACTCTACAATGACATCATTCATGATGTCATTTCCTTCTAGAATATTCTGCTCCACAATGACTCACTCTGACTCACTCATGGAAGGTTCTGGAATCTTTTGCTCCACAATGATGTCACTCTTGATGTCATTATGATGTCATTACTCCACATTCCAGAATGTTCTGCTCCACAATGATGTCATAGCTCCATCTTTCACCTGTATTTTATTCTTTTATTGGGTTTGACCCAATATTTTGATTGGTCCTCCTTATTTTTTATTGTTTGTGAACCTAGGTTACTTTCCCACACAAAATGTATATAAGGAGAGCCCATTCTCCCCCAAAAAATATATGATCTCCCATTTGTAGCAATCTGCCTCTCAGATATTTCACTTGCAAAGTTAGTCCCTTTGAAGTGAGACAAGTGCAGGGAAAAGAATTCCCTTGAGATTATAAGTTTCTTACCTTAGAAACTTATTAGTGCCTATAGACCAAGTGTTCTTGGTCACATATATTGTCTTTGAGACCCCTTTGTCTCATTGCTCTGTGCCCTTTGACTAAGCGATCTTAGTCATCTATCATATTGTTGAGACCACGTCTCACTAGTTGTCCCATAGACCAAGCGATCTTGGTCAAGTTATAGTCCCCTTTGTTCAAGCGATCTTGAACATATATCGTATATTTGAGACCATTGTCTCACAGTCAGGTGTCCATAGACCAAGCGATCTTGGTCATATTTCATATATTTGAGACCACGTCTCACTAGTTCCAGTATCCAAGTCCAGAGCCTAGAAGGAGATTTCCTAGGCAAATACATTCCAGAAACCGAATTACGTGTCTAGAAGCTTATTCCTAGACAAGAGATTTGAGTTTCAATAAAGAAAAGTAAAGCTCCGGCTAGGTTGATCTTTATAAAAAGATTAGTTTAGCGAGCCTCCCAAGAACTCACACGTTATCTACCACGAAATAGGAAAAGTCGTAGACCGTGTTAATCGAGGACTGGCAAGCAGTCTTATCCAAAGTGTAATTGTGGTGTCATTACATTTACACAACTTTATATAAGACCCTCGGTTATTAAGACATCACTGGAGCCCAACCGCGAGGGAGGCTTCTTTTTGATTTCTTATTGAAATTCACCCGTATCCATTGTATTATTCCCATCCAACTATTCATTTCACACACACAAAGCAACCATATCGTCCATATCAATTATCCCAAAGTCTAGCATAGTACCTCAGCCTACTATGTCACCATCTACCATTCCTACTATGGCACTGTCCATACTTACTATGCCTATCCCGGGTAGTAAGGCCGCACCCAAAAAGTTTAAAGGAGACTTCACTGAAGTCAAAAAGTTTATCAAGCATTACGAAAAGTTATGTGACTATAACCAAGTCACCGCTGACAAGGACAGATGTGAAACTATTAGTCAATATACTTCACGTCATGTCACCGAGTTCATTGAAGGATTGGACTCATATGAAAATTCAGATTGGAATGCACTCAAGGCAGACATTCTGAAATATTATGACGCAGATTTGGACATGAAGCGTTATAAGAGACAAGACTTAGTTTCATATGTCAAAGCTATGAGGGGACAGCATATTCCTACTCTAGCTGCATGGAAGAAATATGTACGAGGATTTATTAGGATTGCAGGTTGGCTTCAATCTGCAAAGAAGATTACAAAAGATGAGTATGCAGGCTATTTTTGGAAGGGAATTTATAAGAGTTTACGTGCAAAGATTGAAAGTAGACTCATGGCTAAGGATCCTGACAAGGATTTGTCTAAGGCATTTGCCGTAGATAAGGTTATCTCAGCTGCAGAAAAGCTACTTCATAGGGATCGGTTCGATTCAGACTTGCTTATCTCCGAGGAAAAGAATAATTTCTCATCTTCGGACTCTGAGGACTCTGACTCAACTGAATCATCCTTGACTTCAAGCAAGGAGTCATCTGATTCAGAAGAAGAGGAAGAGATTAAACCTCGCAAGTCTACACGAAAAGGTTCGAAGAAGCATTATGTGGCTAAGGAAACTCCTAGACATAAGGACAGACATTCTGGCACAGTAACACCTATGGATTCTTCCAAGAAAGTCAGAGGTAGCAAGAAAGCTACAAGCATGGAACCACGTGATGAGATTGAGGACCTGATCAAGCAACTCAATACTATGTCACTCGAGGATCCTCAATACACACTTTTGTATTATCGAGCTACTAAGTTAGACCCAAGAGTTATGCAGATTATTTCTCCACCACCTCCTAGGTTTGGTGCAAGAATGTCTCCTGACTCAAAGGTCCCAAGAATGAATGTTAATCCCAGTAATGGTACTGGAAGAGGTTATGGTCAAGGACGACCACCAGTGCAACCTGGTTCTAGATTCTATCAAGCACCAGGAACATTATATCACAATAGGATTTGTTTCGCATGTGGTGAAGTAGGACACACCATTCCCACTTGTCCCAAGCTCGCTAAGTTGGAAGCTGAAGGAAGAGTTAAAAGGAATGAGCGGGGACAGATTCAACATCCTAATGGGATTGCAATCAGACGTATGCCAGAGGAAACAGTCATTGAAGCACTTAAAAGGGAAGAGAAAATTCCTGTTTCCCACTTTGTTAGTGTCAAACCTGATAAGCCAAATCAGGAAGTTTTGACTAGCAAAGTGAAAAGGAAAACAAAAGCTAGAGTTTACGAAGACACTAGCGATGAAGGAGAAGACAAGGAAAGTGACAGTGATAATGATGCTTTTATGATCCCTGCATATGGTGAAGAAGAAACTGACGAAGAAGAATACTATGTCTATCCAGCAGAAAGGACTATAAAGACTGGTGTCAAAGCCAGACGAGAGCGCTTTGACGGAGTCTATCCTCCTGTTAGGAAGAATAATATTGACCAGGAGATTGGATCAAAGGGTAAGGAAAATGTGATAGGGAATAAACCTATGACTGCCCCGCGAACAAAGCCAGCTCCCATGTCAAAGAAGGAACCCGTGATTAAAGAGAAGCCTAAACCACTAGCTAAGAGTGGGAAAGGCAACGAGGATATGAAGAAGACACAAAATGAACCGGCTTATGACGAAGAAAATGATGATATCATTATGGAAGATGTCTCTTTTCCTAAGCCAGTTATAGCTAAGGAAGATAAGAAGAAAGAAGAAACAGGAGAAAACGCGAATTCCAATCCAAATCAAAAAGTTACACGTCATCGTATATCAGATTTGGCAGTATGAGCCAAACCTGAGAAGGTTTTGGAGTCAGTCCTTAGGACTCCAGTCTCTTTGGAAGTTGGAGAAATTCTTGGTACATCACGGGAATTATCAGGAATTTTGGCCAATGTTATTAAACCAAAACCGCTTATCACGGAGAAAGCCCAGGCTCACTCTATTTGGAGTAAGACCCGTGGCTTATTGATAAAGATGACTATGTATTGTGATGGCGAACCTATCAGTGCCATTATCGATACCGGAAGTCAGCTCAATATCGTGAGCAGGCAAGTTTGGAAATCACAGATTAACCGCCCCATTGACGTAGGAAGAAGCATCTCTATGAATGATGCCAATGGAGGCGAAGGAAAGTTACAGGGATTAGTTGAGAATGTTCCACTCAGCTGTGGAGCAGTCCAAACCAAAGCTAATCTCTATGTTGGTGATCATGTTCCATTTAATTTGCTACTAGGAAGACCGTGGCAACGCGGAAACTATGTTAGCATTGACGAACGGCAAGATGGAACATGGCTCGTATTCAAAGATCCACGAAATCTTCAAGTAACACATTGTCACAACCCAATAACGAATTAACGCTGGGCAGAGACTAGGACTCAAACGAAGGTTATCGGACGAGAGGAACGATGAGCAAGTACGTCTTGGATTGCTACAGTTGTAGATACAAGAGGTTTGAACTAAGGAACTATCGACCAAGACATGCTACCTATATACAACTATTGAAACGGAGATTGAAACTGAGTTACAACTACTAGCCAATCATAAAAAGAGAAAGGGAATCGTACCATAGAACATCGTAGAATATTAAAGAAGCATCACGTGACCATATCTTATCTTATCGTATCTAATCTAATCTATTCACAATCAAAGAACTCGTCTTCTTCATCAGTCACATCGAAGACACGTGTTGTAGGCGCTAATGGTATTTCGGGAATGATAGACGCTTTCAGTGTAGGGTTAGGGTTTGATTTAGGCGCTGTGTATTGGCGCTTAGGAAGATTTAGGAAAGAATAATGGTTTGTTAAAGGTACTCGTGACATTACCCCCTCTCTAAGGTGAGTGCCATCACGAACGAATGAAGGTCGGATATTCTTTTCTCTCCATCGTTTAAAATCTTCCGTAAACAGTACTGAGCCTTTGATTCTTCGGTATTTTCCGGCTGCGGCCGTGGGATTTTTCTTATGGAACTCCGCTAAAGGAATTGGAGCGTTCTTCAAATTCTCTTCTGGCTCCCAAGATGACTCTTCCTTCGGATATCCTTCCCATTTTACTAGGTATTGCAGCTTTCCTCGGAACAATCGGCTATCTAGTACTTCTTCTACAGCAAATTCTTCCCGATCGTCAATCAATTCTGGAGGTGGTCGGTTTGGAGGAGGATGAGGGATCAATCGAGATGCGTGATATGGCGTAAGCAATTCTACGTGGAAAACCGGGTGAATCTGATATTTTTCCGGCAATTTCAACTTGTAGTTCACTTCACCGATCTTCTCTAGTATTTCGAAGGGACCTAGACGACGATCTGACAGCTTTTGACTTGGACGACGTTGTTTGAGATTCTTTGCGTCAAGCCAGACCTTATCTCCCATCTTATACTGAGGTGCTTCTTTTACTCCTTTGTCGTAGAAACGCTTCATGCGCTCATTGACCATCTTAAGAGTATTTTCAGCATCATCTCTCGCTTCTTTCATTTGATCAACTCTCTCATCGGCGGCGGGGATTACGGACATAGAGTTTGGATGGATCGTGAAATCTGGGTTATACCCGTAGAGGACTTTAAACGGACTGTGACCGGTTACTGTGACTGCATTGTTGTGTGAAAACTCTGCTATCGGCAGCCAAGATACCCAATCATTCTGTCTGTATGACGTGAACATGCGCAAGTATTGTTCGACTTCTTGGTTTACGCGTTCAGTCTGTCCATCGGTTCTGGGATGATAGGAGGTCGACGCAGACCATTTCGTTCCTAATCTCTTTGACATTTGTCCCATGAACTTTGATATGAACTGAGTTCCTCTATCTGAAATCACTTTCTTCGGTGTTCCATGATGTTTCCATACATTTTTCAGAAATAGCTCGGAAATACCCTTCGAGTCTACGTCTTTGGTGGTGGGAATGAAGTGTGCTTGTTTAGAAAATTGATCAACGACTACAAAAATGCTATCACACCCTTCACTCTTCAGCAAATCCACTATTAGGTCACAGGTGATTGTCTGCCAAGGTCCTTCCTGGAACTTCATTTGGCTGTAAAGGTCCCAGTTGGTCTACTCGGAATCACTTTCGTTTGTTTGCACCTATCGCAACCATCTACGTAATCGTGGACATACTTTGTCATTGAAGGCCACCAATAGTTTCTGGAAATCAACTCTAAGGTTTTAGCTCATCCAGGATGTCCAGCCGGTGGAGAGTCGTGAAACAACTCCAATATCTCTCGGCGGATCTCTTTGTCATTTGGAACGTAGACTAATCCTCGGAATAACACCAATCCATCCTCCACATTCCACTCTTCGATTCCTCTACGCAATTGAACCGGTGCTGCTTTTAACGTTTCTAACGCTTTAGCGACTTCAGGCTCTCGTTCTGTGCATTTTCGTATCTTTTGGAGTAAATGTTTTTCTCCATGCACCAAAACTTGACCTCTTTTAGCAGCTTTTACGGTAAAGAATTCCGGTTTCAAAAGAATGCGATCTGAGTTATCGTTTTCTACCCCCCCTCTATGGTCTGATCTCCGAGAAAGACGGTCTGCTTTGTCATTAACCACACCAGGCTTGTGTTGGAGTGTAAATTCGTACTCCGCTAGGAAAAGACTCCATCTAGCTTGCCTTCTGGTCAACTTTTGACTCGTCATGAAATATTCAAGGTTCTTATGATCTGTCCATATTTCAACCGGGTGAGGTGCTCCCTGCACATAGTGCCTCCACTCCTCCAACGCTCTAATGATCGCTAATAACTCCTTATCATGAATGTCGTAATTTCTTTCCGCATCATTCATTGACTTAGAGTAATATGCTACTGGATGCCATAATCCATCTTCCATCAGTTGAGAGAGAACCGCTCCTGTTGCGTAATCTGAAGCATCGGTCTCTATTTTCTTTTTCTTCTCAACATCTGGCATGACTAAAACGGGAGCTTCTGTGAAACGTTTCTTAAGTTCATCAAAAGCTTTTTGTTGTTTCTCTGTCCAGTCCCATTTGACATCTTTTCTTAGCAGATCATTCATTGGTCTGGCTATATCTGAGAACCCAAGTATGAATCTTCGATAGAAGTTGGCAAAGCCCATGAATGCTTGGATATCTTTTACGCATTTGGGAACAGGCCATTTCAATACTCCTTCTACTTTCACAGGGTCCATCGACACATTGCCTTCTTCCACGATCAATCCGAGGAACTCGACTTTAGACTGTTCAAAGCTACATTTTTCAGGCTTCAAGAACAGGTCGTTCTCTTTCAACCGTTTCAGGACTTCTCGTACCACCTTTCGGTGTTGCTCCCTATTTCCATTCGTAAAGACCATTATATCATCGATGTAGACGACTACTGTTTTGCCATCTATTAGGTCTCTCAGAATTTCATTCATCATTGTTTGGAAAGTTGCAGGGGAGTTCGTGAGTCCAAAATACATCACGGTCGGTTCGTGGTGACCAAACGGCGTTTTGAAGGCCGCCTTCCACTCATCTCCTTCTTTCATGCGAATATTATTGTATCCCCATCGTACATCCATCTTGGAGTACATCGTGGCACCGGTTAAAGCATCAATTAAATCTTGAGATCTCGGTAGCGGATATGCATTTTTCACCGTTTTCTCATTGAGCTTTCTATAGTCCATTACCGGTCTTAACTTGCCATCTTTTTTGGCCACAAAGAAGAAAGGTGCTGCTACTGGAGATTGTGAATTTCTTATTCGTCCCAGTGCAGTCTCGGTTTTTAACCATTCCTTCAATGTATCCATTTCTTTGGGTGACAACGGATAAGGTTTCGCATTTGGCGGAAGATCGCCCTCGTCTTTAAGATCTATCGCATGATCCCACTTCTTTCTTTCAGGGAAGCGCTTAGATTCTTCTTCTGAGAAAACTCCCAGGTAATCATGAAGCCAATCCGGTACCATTTCTTCTACCGACTGCTTCTTCTTAGTAGCTTCTTCTGCTACCTTCTGCTCTGTGGCAACCGAGGCTTTATAACGAATCCATAGTCTCTCTGGACTCTCTTCGTCTTCTATTTCCTCAACTGTCGCCCTCTTCATCGACATATCTTCTTCATCCTCGTCTTCATCGTCCGTAGGAATCAGGTCAGGTACATCATCTATCTTTTTTTGTTCTTTTTTCTTTTCTTTCTTTTTTTGTCTTCTTTCTTTTTTAGTTTCACATTTTACAGGGCATCGAGAAAGTGCAAATCGTCCTGCATTCCAGTCAATCTCTGGATTATGATATCTCAGCCAATCTATGCCGATAATAACATCATCGCTTCCTAAGTCTGTAACCATGAAGGCTGCTTTCTCTTCTTCATGATCACCAATCTTTAGACCTAGTTCCGCAAAATGAGTCATTGATCCAGCGGCATTTAGCGATCCATCAATGTTCCTGACTGAAATAGGCCTTAATAATTTACGGCATTTCACACTGTTCTTCTCAACAAACTTCTCACTAATAAATAATGTTGATGCACCGCAATCCACAAGTGCTTTTACGTCTGCTTGTCGGTTCTTTCCTTTCAACGTTATCGGAATATAAAAATGCTCAGATTTGGATCTAATATGTACTTCTGATACATCTTGAAACGTAGATAGGATAGAGAAACGATTGTTCGGGTCTAGGTCTGCAGACTTTGACTTCAACCCCTTTAAAAATCCTTGCCTTTGTTAGAAGCGATCCAATCTGTGAACCACTTCGGCGCGGAGTTTTCTTCGACAACTGCAGCCGCTTTGACTTGCGCTTTTGGCGCACCTTTACAGTTTCTCGCTATGTGGCCTTGTTCTCCACAGCGGTAGCAGGTGAAAGCGCCAGGCTTTCCTTGGGGTTTGGGAGATCCCCTCTGCTTGCCAGAGTCCACATCCATAGCGTCACTGTCTTTGCTAGGACCAGCCTGCCTTGGGTTATTGAAGGTTCTTGGGGTTTCCTTGTTAGGGGTCCACCAATTACTCTTCTTTTTCTCAGCGTCTAGCTCTTCATAGTTACGTCCAATCTGTATGGAGTAATCGATGAGCTTTCTGAGGGTGTCTTTCTCAGACGCTGCAATATGAGCGAGTTGCTCCTTGATCCGGGTTTGTAGGCCAGATCGGAATTTGAGGCGGAGGTCGTAGTCGGAGTATTTGGTAAGTGCAGCCTTCTGCTTGAAAGCTGCTGCGTATTCGGGCACTGATGAGGATCCTTGCTTCAGGGTTTCCAACTCCCTGATAGCCTTTCCTTCTCTGTCGTCTTGTCCCCACATGGTTTCGAATTCCTTTGTCCAGTCCTCAAAGGATATTGGCTTGGTGTCAAGCTCAATAACATATTTCTGCGCCCATTTAGCAGCAGATCCTTTAAGGAAAGACAGGGCAGTTGTAATCTTCTGCCTGTCTGTGATCAACAGCCACTGTGACATGTATAATGCCAATTGAGTGGTGTAGACTTCTATGGAGATCGAATCTTTGTCTCCTGTGAATTCTGTGGGCTTCGACAATTTGACTTGCGAAGTGTTTGGGGATTGTGCGAATCTCTCCAGCTTCTTCTTCAGTTCCTCTATTTGTGCGTTTTGGGCTCTGAGTTGAAGCTGTTGAGTTGCATTTTGTGCACTCAGGGTATTATTGTGGTTGAGGAGTTCTTGTGTCCTCACGTACAGTTCGTGTGTTGCTACTTGAATAGCACTCTGTACGTAGTTGGTGAACTCTATTGGCATGGAAATGCCCGGTGGTCCTGGTTCCTCTTGGGGTTCTTGAGGGTTCTCCGGTCCCATTTCTGTTTCGTTGATTTCAGCCATAGTGCCAGGTGCGTTCTGGAATCCGATTCACTAATGACTGTTGAAGAGCGGGTCGTAACGGCTCTTCCGGGTAGGAAAGATGATGAAAGGGGAGAGGGAAAAAGGGTACGTAAAATGGAAAGCTAAAGGGGTCCCCAGTACTAACTGGATCAACCTCGTCCTTTAGGGTCAAAGGGTTCTTTAATCAACCCAACTGACACTTCCCTAATTACTAACTAGAAAAGAGTATGTAAAGCTATGCTTTGTTAAGTGGGAAAAACACTGTGTACTTCGTGTGTGCTACTTCTCAGTCACCGAAAGGGTACAGGTCTAGGACAAGTTATCACTCTTCCAGCCGAAGCTTACAAGTGCGAGTCTCACTAGAATCCCGTATCTAAATCCTCGTGGTAACGATGGTAGGACTATCCGCAGATGCGACAGTTCCACTAGACTTAACGAAAGGTTCTACGTGCGTATGAAGAAAGATGTAGGTACGAAAGAAACTATAGTAACGTTGAGCAGGCAGGGTCTTGGGCCAGCACTCAAAGTTGTAGCGAGACGCCTAATGTCGTCAACACCTCCGTATACTGGCGGCTGCAATGTAAGGCAGGGCCTGGTATAGGACTACTAACTACTAAAGGCTATTCGTAAAAAGCTCAAGCGAGCAAAAGGATGGGTTTCAGAAAATGTGGTCGCGACTGTTTAGGTCGGGCAATGAAAAACGTGTGATGATGATGAGAGATGTGCGAGCGGTGTGCACAGAGTCGGAGTCTCCTATAGTTCAAACCTAATGTCACAACCCAATAACGAATTAACGCTGGGCAGAGACTAGGACTCAAACGAAGGTTATCGGACGAGAGGAACGATGAGCAAGTACGTCTTGGATTGCTACAGTTGTAGATACAAGAGGTTTGAACTAAGGAACTATCGACCAAGACATGCTACCTATATACAACTATTGAAACGGAGATTGAAACTGAGTTACAACTACTAGCCAATCATAAAAAGAGAAAGGGAATCGTACCATAGAACATCGTAGAATATTAAAGAAGCATCACGTGACCATATCTTATCTTATCGTATCTAATCTAATCTATTCACAATCAAAGAACTCGTCTTCTTCATCAGTCACATCGAAGACACGTGTTGTAGGCGCTAATGGTATTTCGGGAATGATAGACGCTTTCAGTGTAGGGTTAGGGTTTGATTTAGGCGCTGTGTATTGGCGCTTAGGAAGATTTAGGAAAGAATAATGGTTTGTTAAAGGTACTCGTGACACACATGAGTTATTATGTACCCCTGACGGTATTAGTCCCGAGTGGGTATTTGAACCATCAACTTGGTTTGGTTCAAAATTCCCTAGTACTCACTTAATTTTTGGTGATGAAATGGCTATTGATAATGAGTCAGAATTATTTAATTTTGACTTATCTTCACTTAGCACAGCTGAAAATATGGGAAATTTCGTCGCAAATCAAAATAATGATATTTTGGTTAATTTACTTGGTTTACATAATCAACCCTCTGCAAATCCATCGAATATTCTAGAATATAATGACATCATGAGTGATGTCAGAGTTCTAGACCCACAATTTGAATATATACCTACTCTCTATGGTATAAAGGAACCCAGGATCTGGGGTATGAAAGATAACCCCCAATATTCTCCCTCCAAAATGCTGCCGCTTGAATTACCTAATTTGGAAACTCAGGCAACCGGCACACAAAACTTTTCCGAGGCCGTTGGTACCATTTTAGGTACATCTGGCAATTTCCGACTGAGTTTCAATCCCCAAAACAACGATGAATTCCTATTACACCTACATCCGCTATCAAATTCTACCTCTCCCCTAGTCCGAGCCACACTTCCCTCTCCTCCATTCTCTCCCATCCAGCCGGCGGATGCCGAAACTGGATGGGTAGAGCCTTTTACTACTGGCAACCCTCCCACTCCTAACCTGGTATATCCAGATGATGCCGGAGTTGAAGGAACGGCCGCCACTGAAGGAAGTGAAGTGGGTCTATTGGGAGAAGGTATGTCTTTGAACGCTACTGAATTCACTCAACGTCTAACGGATATATTGCACTATGCACTAGAAAATAATGCTACTCTACAGCAGATTCTAGACGCCTCTACCATTATCCCCCCAGTCCCACAAGTACCTGTCCCAGCACTTCAGGTACAGTCCCATCCATCTACTCCTACCTCTACCCCCATTCTGGGAGCTGACCCTATCGTTTTGCCGGGTCATTCTGCTCTCAGCGCTGCCGCTTTTCCCAGTGAGCCGGCAGCTCAGGTCTTTTCAGTCTTTGGCGCCACTGCACAGCCACCTCAAGTACTTAGCGCGCCAGACCTTTTATATACCGCTACTCCTACTTCTACTCAGAGCGCCGCTACTACTGTGAACAACTCTTTACCATTTATCCCAGCATCTACCTACTTCTCTACCCCTCCTCCTTCTATTGAGGATTGGGGCCCCATTTCAACACATCCTACCTACAGTCCATCCCCAGTACCCTCTATCCCTCAGCCTTATGTTGAATCTCGTGTCCGCACTTCTGTACACTCACCTAGTAATGAACTCTGGGCCGACACACGTCGCGTCATCCACGTTTCTACCATCACCGATAATCCGTCCGAGCCGCCGTTCATCAATCGCGTCCGTTTTTTGGAGGCACCGGCTAACGCTCCTACTAACAGCCCTTGTCCCTCCGAACCTTACCATTATAGTCCGCCGCCGTCATATGCTTCGCATGGCTCTGATGTGAACGCGCCAGACTCTACCACCATTCTACCTGTTCCCAACAGTCACCAATATCTGTTGGATTACTTTGCAACGGACCTTCCTACGACAACGGACTGTCATACACCGGCGCTACGTGATGTTACCGAGGCCTACAAAAAGTATTGCAAGTGCCAGGACAATTTATGTGCTACTGATTGGGACACTGCTACCTTTACGAAACATCCATTCGTTAACGAGGTGCAAGAACCCTTCCCTTCCGCAGGACCGAGATCCGAGCGAGATTGGGAGGACCGTGTTCTCGACCTTATTGATCACCGTCTGCACAGCCGTGCGCTTATCGCCATGCTCGAAGACAATATTTCGTGCCGCATGTTAGAAGAAGGACTTCGACGTCCGGGAGTCCTCGCATGCGATCCCAATCAGCGTATCGGCACGCATATTCCACCAACACATTACAAAGCAAAACACCCACCTATCAATCCTTTTTTCACGTTTGACGAAACTGATTATTTGAATTCACTTGCAGCTGTTGCCGAGTTTCACGGGGAACATAGCCTTGCGTCCTCCGTTGAAGCGGCCTTGTTTATGCCGTACCCCGATCCGGACATTATTCACGCGATGGTCCAGGAGGGAGTGCTCGAGGAGCAAAGCGAGTGTCAAATAATTTCATTTGCTCGTGACCGAGACCGTGCTCTCGGAATCGAACGAGTCCGTGTGTTTATAGTTGCTTATCATTCCTTTCGGTCCTCGAATCTATCTGACGTCCCACAGCTCCGTTTTTGCATGTGTCTCGACGGAGATGAGTTCGACGAATATTCCGATAGCGATGATGACGAACCGGGACCGGACAAGTCCCATATATTCTTTTTGGCTTGAAATTGAGGTGAACCCTCAATGTGTCTATGACAGATGTACACTGATGTCATCGTCTAGACAAAGCACTTGTATTTGTATCCGAATTTCTTCTATTTATCTATATTTCTATTTGAGCTCCTATTCTATTGATCTTTCTATATTTTTATTCATAACCCCCAAAAAAATCATCTCTTATTCTTTCACGTGTATTTTTAGTCTCGAATTTCCTTTTGTTTGCGCTGATGTATGTGCTTGTTTGTATTTGTATTGCGCTTGCACCCATTTTTCCCATTTCATTCTTGTTGTTTTTGATTCTCATCTTGTTTGTGCTATTATTGGCCTTTGCCTATATGTATTTTTATCCCAAAAGTTCCAGGTTCGAAAACCCGGGACACCTTTTTCCTTATATCTACCAGAGTCAAGTATGGTAGCATATGTTAGCAATGTTCCTAATGCTACATATGATTATCCTTATGATGAATCTGAGTTAATAAAGGAAACAGCAAGTGATAGTATATTCTGTCTAGTAATGTTCAGTGAAAATTTCACTGAAACTTCTAGTGATATACCTAAGCTTGTATATCCTGAAGACTTAGCAGAAGATCAAACAATTAAAGA